>NC_091157.1:19771256-19818756 GCF_040958095.1 Procambarus clarkii | reverse complement strand
AATCGTTTTTCATTCATAAACAGGGGGTTAGGTGGGTGCATGAAATCACTTTTGGGTCTTTGTTAGGAGGACGGGCTGCTCAACCGTATCTTGGGTCTAAGGCATCAAACATCATACCACTGGTCGGTTACCTTACGATGATTTCGGTGTTCAACGTCCCCGCGGCCCGGTCCTCGACCAGGCCTCCCTTTGTCAAGGTAGGTAGGCAAGTTGAAGATAACGTTACATAATAACTACCTCAGCTGATGGTACAATCTCAAGGATTCTGGTTATTGGTTTTAATCTTCAAGAGTCCCAGTGATACGGTATTCATTCTGTGGCAATTCGATGCCTGCTTGATAACTGCTTGATGGGGTTCTGGGAGTTCTTCAACTCCCCAAACCCGGTCCGAGGCCAGGCTTGACTTGTGAGACAGATCCTGAACGCCCTGGCTGCTGTTTACAGTAATGTGTATGATATTCCGTTTAGGGACTGAAGATACTTGACGAAAAGTTTGGTTTGGTGCTGAGATTGAGGCCTATCAACCGGGGAGGGTTATTAAGGCCTACCAACCTCTGGAGGGTTATTAATACCTATGAGCCTCTGGAGGGTTAATAATACCTATGAGCCTCTGGAGGGTTAATAATACCTATGAGCCTCTGGAGGGTTACTACAACAACCACAAGAACGTAATGACCAACCAGAGCCACACAGACCAAATCCGGAGTGTGTATATCTCGAGAATTTGGGTTATTCTGGTGTAGGACTTAAGGCCTATCATGCAGCTACACGAAGTTCATTAAGTTCAACTTAAGAGCTTATACTGACCAGCCAGCAAAAATATAATGTAGTCGTGTACATAGTCCAGGACTACAGGCACAGTGTACATACACCGAGAAATGAGGCATTTCTCCCGGTGAATATATCCTGGACACAGCTTCGAACTCCCCCAGATATTTCATATTATTAGTGAAAGCTTTGCAGAGCAACTTTTACATAATTAATATTAAATATTTTAGTAAAAAAAATTGGTAAAAACGTGGTGGTGTTGTAAGAGCGACGCTCTCGTGTCTTGCAGGTCCAAACAGACAGACTCAGACTCAGAGAAAGAGACAAAGAGAAGGGAAAAGGAACTATCAGGGGGGGGGGGGGGGGGGGGAAAGCGCCAAGCCAACACGACTATATAGCACTTGGAAGGAAACATAGGGAGGCAGTCTTAGCAACAATTATCCTCAAGTTTTACATGGCTAACCACTTGGGTCGGACGGTAGAGCATCATGCAGGTCGACGTTCAATTCTCCCGACCGTCCAAGTGGTTGGGCACCATTCCTTCCCCCTCCCTCCTCCCCATCCTATCCCAAATCCTTATCCTGACCCCTTCCCAGAGCTATATAGTCACCCTTCACTTTCACAAACCATTTTCCATTTTCATTACTCGAGTCCTGAACAATCCCCCATGAACCAAATTCAGGAAAATGTGGAATTTTTGTCTAGCAAAATTATCTAATTACTTCCTAACTTTCCTAGGTGTTATCTAGCCATTTTTTCTAATTGAGGAATTTCTAACTGAATGTGGGAGAGGGGGCGCTGCTCCCCGGGTCAACCAATGATAACGTCACAAGTCACCTGTTATCACAACAATGGGACCTCAACACTCAAGTCTTGTCTCTTAGCTCTTTATCTTAAATAGCATCTTGAAGGAGCCGTGGCTAGTGAAGCGTGAGACAGAGAAGTAGAGAGAGAGAGAGAGAGAGAGAGAGAGAGAGAGAGAGAGAGAGAGAGAGAGAGAGAGAGAGAGAGAGAGAGAGAGAGAGAGAGAGAGAGAGAGAGCTTTTCCTTTAAAGTATGCAAATGTTTAGGTGATCTTGTGTCGGTAGTGAAGCTGAGAGTCATTTAATTGGAACTGATGATACACACTCGAGCGAGCGTAAACATACACCTAGATACACACACACTCACACACTGGGCAGAGCTTTTTCACCCTGATGCGACTGTTCACCTAGCAGAAAATAGGTACCTGGGACAGCAGCTACGGGCTGCTTTCTGGGGATGTGTGTGTGTGTGTGTGTGTGTATTCACCTAGTTGTGCTTGCGGGGGATGAGCTCTGCTCTTTCGGCCCGCCTCTCACCTGTCAATCAATCAACTATTACTAACTACTATTTTTTTCCACAAACACACACACACACACACACACACACACACACACACACACACACACACACACACACACACACACACACACACACACACACACAGATATATATATATATATATATATATATATATATATATATATACATATACATATACATATGCGAACAAGCCTGAATGGTCCCCAGGACAATATGCAACTGAAAACTCACACCCCAGAAGTGACTCGAACCCATACTCCCAGAAGCAACGCAACTGGTATGTACAAGACGCCTTAATCCACTTGACCATCACGACCGGACAAAATGAGGTGATAGCCGAGGCTATTTGAACCACCCCACCGCCGGCACTCGGATAGTAATCTTGGGCATAGCATTTTACCAAATCACCTCATTCTTTGGGGCACACGTGAGGAACACAAATGCGAATACATACAATACGTTAGTTATATACATATATATATATATATATATATATATATATATATATATATATATATATATATATATATATATATATATATATACATATACATATACATATACATATATATATATATATATATATATATATATATATATATATATATATATATATATATATATATGACAATGTCAAACCACGGAGGAAAAATGAAACAGGAATTTCCTTAAGTACTTTCGTATATTAAATACATCTTCAGAAGGTCATTTTACAGATCGAGTGATGGGTATAAATAGGCAGGAGAGAGTGGTGAAGTAAGGTGAGGTACAATACTTGGACAACGCAGACGGCCCATTGGCCCATCAGATGCACCCAATTGGCCCATCCGATGTAGCCCAATGGCCCATCCGATACAGCAGACATACAAGCATAATACATAGGTAATTATAACATAAAGAGGTAAATATATACAATAAATTAGTGAGACAAATGTTTTTCAATGATCCTACTTAAATCGCCCTTTAGCTGATCTATTAGAAATGGATCTAAGTTATATAGACCACTGCTAATATTCAAATTACTTTCTTTGGTGATCTGTATCAAAGCAGATTCAATTATGTTTCTGTTATAGGTGCTTTTACAATTTGTTATTGAAGAAGCACTCTCCCAATCAATTTGGTGAGCTTTTTCTGACAAATGCACAAACAAAGAATTAGACAATTGGCCATGTCTTACAGAGTATTTATGTTGCGATATTCTACATTTTAAATATTCTACATAAAATGTAGAATATCGTTAAATATTGTTAACACTAACTTTGCTTAAATATCTCTTACTTTGTTGTTTGAATCTCCAACTTTTGCAGCATTCATCTCTAGTGTTGTTATCTGTATCTCTAATTTTGTTCTCTATCATTGCTATTTGAGTCTCGGACTTTGCCGTCTTTGTCCCTAACTTTGTGGTATGAGCCTCCAACTTTGTTCACCCAGTTTCTAACTTTGTGGTGTATGTGGGCTTCTAAGTTTACACTCAACACACTAATTGCTGTGTGTACTCACCTATTTGTACTCACCTATTTGTGCTTGCGGGGGTTGAGCTTTGGCTCTTTGGTCCCGCCTCTCAACTGTCAATCAACTGGTGTACAGATTCCTGAGCCTACTGGGCTCTATCATATCTACATTTAAAACTGTGTATGGAGTCAGCCTCCACCACATCACTGCCTAATGCATTCCATCCGTTAACTACTCTGACACTGAAAAAGTTCCTTCTAACGTCTCTGTGGCTCATGTGAGTACTCAGTTTCCACCTGTGTCCCCTTGTTCGCGTCCCACCAGAGAGTGTGTGTGTGAGTGTGTGTGTGTTGATTTTACACTCAACACACACGCACACAACAATGACCATGTACCTGTCACCAGAAGACAGAACGATTTATCAGGCAGTCCTTCACATCATGGTGGGGTCGCAATTAGAAAAGTCAATGAGGCGAACTCCCTTTTTACCCAGTAGTGAGGCTCGTCCTCCCACACCCGCTGTCCCCCACGCTAACACATTGTGGGAGGGGGAAGTGGTTGGAGAGAATCGGTGAGGACTCAGCATCATGGAGAAGGGTTAAGAGATAGGTGAAATAATAAAGGAGTTAAGCGGAAGGGGGATTTGTATAGAGATGACTCCGGATTTGATATGGGATTATTTTCTACGTCGTGGAAGGGAGTACAAATGTCCAGGGAGAAGACGAGGTGGAACGGAAGAGGAGGAAGGACCAAGCCATTACGATTATCTAACACAGGGAAGGGATCAGGATAAGGATTTGGGATGGGACGGGGGAAAGAATGGTGCTCAATCTCCTGGACGGTCGGGGATTAAACGCTGACCTGCATGAAGAGAGACCGTCGCTCTACCGTCCAGCCCAAGTGGTTAGGTAGTGGGAGAAAGAGAGAGAGAGAGAGAGAGAGAGAGAGAGAGAGAGAGAGAGAGAGAGAGAGAGAGAGAGAGAGAAAGAGAGAGAGAGAGAGAGAGAGAGAGAGAGAGAGAGAGAGAGAGAGAGAGAGAGAGAGAGAGAGAGAGAGAGAGAGAGAGAGAGAGAGACCTAGACTCCCACTTAGCACTAATCAAATTACTCCAAAACTTGCTAACAGACGTCCTCTTGTTGAGTAACTCATCTCCCCTCACCACACCCCTCCCTCACTCCTCACCCTCACTACCCCCCCCCCTCCCACGCCACACCTCCCACGGCACATATTCCTCCCAGGTAGAAAGAGGGCAGCAGGGGGCAGTGTTCCCTCTAGATAAAGACTGTTGCTGGTGCTGTAAATTACTTATTTACAAGTGTCTCTCTATTTCCCTCCCTCTCTCTCTCTCACACCCTCTCCCTCCCCCTAATATTAACAGTAAAACTATCAATAATTACAACGCAAATAAAGGTCATATCAATACAAACATAACATCATTTACCAGTACACACAGAAATCATACTAACGTGATGCATCAAATGAACAAATCCACAAAAGCCGTGACGAGGATTCGAACCCGCGTCCGGGAGCATCCCAGACACTGCCTTAATCGACTGAGCTACGACAGTAAGCTACGGGATCCAGTAAGTTCAGTAGAAATTCGGTTTCAACTCTTTTACCCTGTCGTACCTAAGTCGATTAAGGCACTGGGATGCTCCCGAACGCGGGTTCGAATCCTCGTCACTGCCCTTGTGGATTTGATCATTTACCAGTATCATTAAAGGTTGTAAAAATCCAAACTTCTCACCCCCAATCTTTCTCTCCCTGTATTATCAAGATATTAAACAGATCACTAAGACGGAAAAAACTCCATTCTCTACCTTAATAACACACAATTATCCTCTGCTCATCTAATTCGTCATTCGGTCGTAGTTAGCCTAAACTTCTTAATTTTCTCTCACAAACTTGTTGGAAAAACTTGGCTTGGAAGTTTGATAATGAACCTTGTACAATGATTTCCCCAAGCTGACGACGCCATGATGAGTTTGGGAAGACTGAATATTCCCAGCTATCATGGTGGTACGCCTGTCTGTGGTGATGGTGAGAAGTCTGATGGCATCACTGCTTGGTGGTGCTTGATGGCAACACTGATTGTGTTACTTCTGAGCTCATGGTGGCAACACTGATTGTGTTACTTCTGAGCTCATGGTGGCAACACTGATTGTGTTACTTCTCAGCTCATGGTTATCTTGAGATAATTTCAGGGCTTTTAGTGTCCCCCGCGGCCCGTTCCTCGACCAGGCCTCCACCCCCAGGAAGCAGCCCGTGACAGCTGACTAACACCCAGGTACCTATTTTACTGCTAGGTAACAGGGGCATAGGATGAAAGAAACTCTGCCCATTGTTTCTCGCCGGCGCCCGGGATCGAACCCGGGACCACAGGATCACAAGGCCAGCGTGCTGTCCTCTCGGCCGACCGGCTCTGAAATACCTATGGTGGCCACACTGATTGTCTGGCCTGAGCCTGACAAGCCAGTTATCAGGCCTAACGAGCCTGGCCTGAGAACAACTTGACATACTACACATACACACATATATATATAAGTGCCAACAGAACCTAAACACCTAACCCAATCTACGCCTCATTATGCACAATATAATAATATGTATAATAATACTAATATAAATTTGAGAAAATTCCAAATTGTGAATGAGTAGCATGTTACACCTGATTCATGGTTTAGTGGGGTCGGCCGCTGGATGGAAAAACATAACGTGGGGACGGATTGATATATAAGTATTTGCCAAGAGGACATAATCACCTAACCTAAGCTACGCCTAATTATGCACAAAATAATATATAAGTTAACAAAAAATTATACTATGAGATATTATCGATTTTTTTTTTGCTTATTCACGAAAAACAGGAGTAGCAGAGAAAAGACATTCATCATTATTCATCTTCTATAAAGCGTTCTAACGACTCGATATAAACATTCCACTTGTGTTGAATGAAGATGCAAGGGAAAAAAAATTCAGCAACAAATTTAGCAATAAAAATTCAGTGAACTAGACAACTCAATCAAAAAGACCAAGGCAAAGAAACTATTTAAAATTATATAAAAGACCTAACAAGCTACGTGAAAAAAGGAAAATTGCGTAAATTGCAGAGTTGCAGAGTTCAACTCAGGTCTCAGCTTTGCAATACAAATCTGTTCAGCCAAGTTAACGTCACATGTAAAGAAATGTTAAGATTGTAGAGTATGAAAAAAAGTTTTAATTGATAGGGTGATTCATATCTTCACTATGTACTAATATATCACTCGATAAGCAACTTGTCGAAAGAACAAACATTTATGGCTTTAGATACCCATACTCCAGTAGGTACAATACCCATACCCCAGTGGGTACAATACCCATACTCCAGTAGGTACAATACCCATACCCCAGTGGGTACAATACCCATACCCCAGTGGGTACAATACCCATTCCCCAGAGGGTACAATACCCATACCCCAGTGGGTACAATACCCATACCTCAGTGGGTACAATACCCATACCCCATTGGGTGCAATACCCATACCCCAGTGGGTACAATACCCATACCCCAGTGGGTACAATACCCACACTCCAGTGGATACAATACCCATACCCCAGTGGGTACAATACCCATACCCCAGTGGGTACAATACCCATACCCCAGTGGGTACAATACCCATACCCCAGTGGGTACAATACCCATACCCCAGTGGGTACAATACCCATACCCCAGTGGGTACAATACCCATACCCCAGTGGGTACAATACCCATACCCCAGTGGGTACAATACCCATACCCCAGTGGGTACAATACCCATACCCCAGTGGGTACAATACCCATACCCCAGTGGGTACAATACCCATACTCCAGTGGGTACAATACCCATACCCCAGTGGGTACAATACCCATACCCCAGTGGGTACAATACCCATACCCCAGTGGGTACAATACCCATACCCCAGTGGGTACAATACCCATACCCCAGTGGGTACAATACCCATACCCCAGTGGGTACAATACCCATACCCCAGTGGGTACAATACCCATACCCCAGTGGGTACAATACCCATACCCCAGTGGGTACAATACCCATACCCCAGTGGGTACAATACCCATACCCCAGTGGGTACAATACCCATACCCCAGTGGGTACAATACCCATACCCCAGTGGGTACAATACCCATACTTCAGTGGGTACAATACCCATACCCCAGTGGGTACAATACCCATACCCCAGTGGGTACAATACCCATACCCCAGTGGGTACAATACCCATACTTCAGTGGGTACAATACCCATACCCCAGTGGGTACAATACCCATACCCCAGTGGGTACAATACCCATACCCCAGTGGGTACAATACCCATACCCCAGTGGGTACAATACCCAAGAGCACCGTCAATACAACACCATCAACGCCTATTTAATTTTGGAAATGAAAATTAAAATTATAAAAAAACTTCATGGTCTAGATATTTGAACAGAAATTTTGCACAAAAGAATGTTCGAACAATTCTCTAAAACATTTTGCTTGGAAAAAGCATATTAGATTACCAATAAACTCTCTCTCACATAGAAAACGAGGGACCAGAAACTGAGCTGCAGATTCTGTTCAGGTCTGCTTGACGGTATGTATATTGTTCCTTAAAGGAGGGCTGGGTGCTGACGAGGAGGCAGAGGGAAGGAGTTATTGAATTATAGATCATCACCACACCATCACCACACCATCACCACACCATCACCACACCATCACCACCACACGACCATGCTCTACACCACCACTACACCCACCATCTCGTTACCCATCTCAATGATGAAGATAACACTCCTCACAAAAGGATTTGTGTGAATCCCATTCCTGTCAGCGGTCTTTCCCCAAATACCGTGAAAAACGGTGAGTGTATGAAAGGATCGAACCGGGGTCCGGTTTGTGTTCTGGAGACAAGAGAGTGAGCCATCTGAGCCCCGCTATTAGTTCTGGGTTAATGAGTGTGTGTGTGTGTGTGTGGGAAACTTGATTATGCACGGTGTTGGGAAGGAGAACCAATTTATCGAGGTCCAAAGATAGTTTGTCTGTCTCTCTCTCTGTTTGAGTCTCTGTCTCTATCAAAATATCTAGCTCTATCTTTCTCTACATCTATCTATCTCACCCCCTTCCTCTAATACCATTTATGTTTTTATTCTTGCTTGACGCTTCGATACAAAAGAAAACATAGCCAGGGACGGAAATATGGGGTGAGCGTCGAGAAGTAATGAAGGAAGAGTGTGTGCAGGTGGGGAGAGTCTGGTATAGAGGGAGAGTGAGACAGGCGGACAGGGAGGAGACGGAGAGCTGGACACGGAGGCAGGGTGACAGAGGGGAGAGGAAAAAACAGAGAGGCAAGGTGAGATACAGCCAAACAGGGAGATAGAGATGGAAGTCGACCAGGAGAGCTAGACAGGGCGGCAGGGAGAGGGCGATAGAGAGACAGGGAGAGAGAGGGAGGGAGGGAGGGAGAGAGAGAGCTGGGGAGAGATACAATACCTCACGCACGTAATGCCAGGTCTTATTCAATTGTTTAAACAGAATCCCCTGTGTCCTGCCCTCTCCCAAAGTCCACCTGATGTCTCCCTCCCTCCCTCCCTCCCTTCATCCCTCCAACTGGCTTCTCTCCACCCTTCCCCACTGTCTGCCAGCGTGACTCTGCCTCCGGAGACATTAGTGTAGTATAAGCCCTTCATTAGATAATCCCGCGCCTTTAATTTACCTTTATGTGTCATGCCGGGTGACGCGAGAATTGGAAGCCAGAATGCATCCAGGAACGTGGGTGGAAATTGAAGAGTTGATTCTTGGGAAAGGGGAGATTATAATGACTTAATGGGGGGTCATATTAGAGATGGGGGGTTAATAGAGGTAAGGGGGGGGGGGTTAATGTGTGGGATATTACAGGGAGTTGAGGTAATGCTCATTTGGTCATCCCAATAGCTTGAGTTTGGTTCAGTTTCTCCTGTTAATCCCTGGCTCACGCGCGTTTAGGTTAGTCTTGGTGTTCATCCTGCCCCGTTTTCTCTATTTGTCACAACGTACAGAAAACAAAGTGCTAACCTAACCAGTAACGTACGAACAAACAAGTGGTGGCTGGGTTGCTGTTTTCTCTACAACATGTTCTCCTACAGAGAACGTCTCTTGTCGTTCGTATACGTTAACTAAGGGCCAACAATTGTCGAGCTAAGAAATGCGAAATCGGCTCGCGAAAGAGGCGTACTGTCCCGTTTTCTGTTTTGGGTCCTTTGGTGAGTTAGGGGAGGACACTTTAAATTGCCCGTTTTCTCGACGTTGGGAAACCTTAGGAGGACGGACTACACTAATTTATCTGCAGATACAGTTCTATAGATCCCTACATGCCAAGGGACCCAGTTAATTGTTAATTTTCTATCCCGTAATACAGGTGGTGATTGTATACATTGTCTAATGGCCTGCTGTTTGATTTAGTTCTAAATGGCTGATGTTTTAGAAACAGTGTTCATCATTATATTATAAATTTTATATTTATGTTCATGAAGGAACAGCATTCTTGCAAATATTTCTGTCCAGAGGGACTCGGTAGTTACTCTTTGGCGAGTGGATCAAGTGGGTGAGTAGAAAGATATTGCTAGTAAGGATGCATTGTTGATCTTCAAGTCTCCAGTGCAGGTTGTGACTATTGAAAGAGCTTCAACTTGAGGTGAGCCCAAAGACGTACCCGAAACGTCGTCAAACATCATTCACATGTGTGAAAGAATATGTGATTATCAGTATGTTCTTGTGAGTTATTTTATACTTAGTAATTTTCAGTCTATGATGTTATCTATATAACATATCACGATTGTGTGATTTTCTTGCGTAATTCTGAGAATGTTGCGTCTGGAGATATCTAATATATCATTAAATCATGATAGCTTTTCTTTCGCCAAATGTTCGTATTTGCATTAACAAAAATGGAATTCGAACATGCGTTCCAAGATACTTGTAGTTAGATAGTGGAAGGGGCTGAGACTGGAGGTGATGGAGAGTTCAGAAAGGTGTTGAAAGGGGTGATAATTTAGAGGGAAAGGGGTGATGGGAGGAAAAGTGGTGTTTGTTGGGAAGGAGTGGAAGTGAGGGGGATTGAGTTCCAAACTGTTTAGATTCTGTTCAAAGAACAATTAAGGCGATTACATGTCATTCGCCAATCATTCACTGGTAACTCAAGGCGAATCAGATATCAGTTAAAAATATCTTTGACATATTATTTACACTTAAAACTAATTCATTTATCATTTTCACTCCACTAAATACTCATTCACAGATTATTTAAGACTATAAGAAATTTACAAATTTACTTAAATTTTATTAAAAAATCAGTCACAGAATATTTACACTCAACTTACATATCATTTTCACATTATTCACGGGTCGTTAACAGTGGCTGGAAGGATCTACTGGCTTCGCACTGGTACCAGAGATGTCGAACCCTCAAATAAGAGCGTCTTAATCGACTAAGTACACTGCTTCTTCTTGGTAGAAAACTTCACGATTGCTCTCGGTTATTTAAGATATTCACCAAGTTTAAAATGCCACTAGATTTCATTTGCATTTTATAAAAGACCACAGGACGAGTGAAATTGTTCAGGAGACTTTGATTTTTTCGTTGATATTAATGTTCTTTTTCGCTAAAAGTTTAATATTTGTGTGTGGATTAAAATAGTTCATTTTGTCGTCGAATGTATTTTTATTGTAGTTTAAGGTTTGTTTTCCTCGTGAAATGTATTTGTTATTTAATCTTCACAATGTTTACAAACATCTCATCAGATTTTCGAGATGTTTTGAAAACAAGACCACCGTCTTGTTTTCAAAACAGTGCGGCTCCTTGTAGGAGCCGCACTACATGTAGTGACGTTGGTCAGGACGGTGATGTAGGAGCCGCACTACATGTAGTGACGTTGGTCAGGACGGTGATGTAGGAGCCGCACTACATGTAGTGACGTTGGTCAGGACGGTGATGTAGGAGCCGCACTACATGTAGTGACGTTGGTCAGGACGGTGATGTAGGAGCCGCACTACATGTAGTGACGTTGGTCTGGACGGTGATGTAGGAGCCGCACTACATGTAGTGACGTTGGTCTGGACGGTGATGTAGGAGCCGCACTACATGTAGTGACGTTGGTCAGGACGGTGATGTAGGAGCCGCACTACATGTAGTGACGTTGGTCAGGACGGTGATGTAGGAGCCGCACTACATGTAGTGACGTTGGTCAGGACGGTGATGTAGGAGCAGCACTACATGTAGTGACGTTGGTCAGGAGGGTGATGTAGGAGCCGCACTACATGTAGTGACGTTGGTCAGGACGGTGATGTAGGAGCCGCACTACATGTAGAGACGTTGGTCAGGACGGTGATGTAGGAGCCGCACTACATGTAGAAACGTTGGTCAGGACGGTGATGTAGATTCTACGACATGTAGGGATGTTGGTGAAGATGTATATATGAACCTTTCATTGCATAAGCTTCTCTTATAGAGATATTAATAGATATTATAGAGAGGTTTTTTAGAAATATTAATCGGACTGAGATCTAAAGATCTAAATCGGATTAATACTACCATGATATATGGAGCACTAAACCGGATTAATCGATCATAACATGATTGAGAGTGATTTCAACCTGACTGACCCCCAGAATATGTTTTGGCCCCTCCCTAAATACCCACAGATCGAAAACCCAGGAGAGCATTTACCAGAGCGCTATAATTAAGTTAGTTCCAGTCCTCGGGCGGGCAATACCAAAGGAGATTTTTCTTGTCTGTGAAGGCTTGAAGTCACTAGTGTATGCCCTCGCTAACAGTCAATTAACCTAGCTAGATGTTCATTCCTTTGCAGTTGAAACACTCCTGATTAATGGCGTGGATATAATCTGAATAGAGTTATTGTTGCTTGTTCGTAGGTTCCGTCTATAATAGAGATATACAAGGGGTAGTTAGAGCTCTAAATGTGTTTGGTTTGGTCAACCTCGGGAGGGATAAGGCCTATTAACCTCTGGATTGTATTAAGACAACTACAATACCTCTACTGACCAGCTGGCAAGAATATTTAATTCCTCAATAACGTCCAGAACTAAGGTAAATTATTTATTTATTTATAATATATATATATATATATATATATATATATATATATATATATATATATATATATATATATATATATATATATATATATATATATATATATATATCGTTGAAAACGACAGAAAGTTATAAATTCGGGTTTCTGGGATGAATCTTCTCGATATTCCTTATGTTTTTCTTCGCTGAAGCAGGAAGATTAAAAATTAACTCTCCAAAGTTCATTTTTACTTTGTATTTGGGTCTGATGCCTAGTGATGCGTTTCGTAAGGTCTCACCTCACATTCTCAAAGACAAATTGTATGACATTCGTCTCAAAATGTTACTTGGAGAGTAATGTTTTACTTCTCGTTCTCTCTCTTTTTTCTCTCTCTCTCTCTTTCTCTCACATTGCTCCGTTATCTACTTACAAAATATCAAATCCACTCGCACTTTCCTTCTCTCCACCTACTCTATATTACCTAATTTGATCAATATCCTCTCTCCACACACTTCCTCTCTTTCTTCCTTCTCACTGCCTGCTCATTCTCCCCCTCTCTCCTCTCCCCTCAACACATTCCTAGCCTTCTTTAGTCGTGGTACCTCATAACGCACTCATTCATCATCCTCATCACCACCCTCATCCAGCCCTCTACCCACACCTAGTCCACCCACTGTCCACCCGATTCGCCGCAAAATATCTCCACTTTTTGTTAACTCATAAATCCCCTATTCCCCCCACACACAACCACTCCAATCCCACGTATTCGACCCACGTGACTCATTCATCAACTCTATCCTCATCTACTGGCTTTCCACCCCATTTTTTTTTTTTTGGGGGGGGGGGGGTACACAGGTGGTCTATCCCCACCTGCCACCAACCTAAACCAAAATCAAGACCCAAGTAAACTCAAACAATGAATCATTTTATGAGATTTCTGGTCAACTTTCTTGAGGGGGAAAAATTTCAGATCATCAGAAAGTCTTCCCCTCCCCCCACCCTCCTCAAAAAATAAATAAAACGGGAGTTGACACCAGCACGTTCCCTGGGGTCACTGTGCTAAACTTTCTCAATTGGTCCAACACCCAAGTTTAATACCGGCATCAGCAGAGACAATGTTCTCTGCTCTACTACTAGCCTCCCTCCCTCCTCTCCCCCCCCCCCCCACCCATCCCCCATCTCCCACACTCTCTCTTTTTTTCTCTTCTATTTGTGTACACTTTATAGCCTCTCACAAATAAACACACAAAAACACACACATTCACATACACGATAAAACACGCACACAAAAATTAGTAGTTAGTAACAGTTGATTGACAGTTAAGAGGTGGGCCAAAAGAACAGAGCTCAACCCCCGCAAGCACAACTTGGTGAATACACAGAAACACAGGGGACAAAGAAGGCCCTAGACAGAAGTAGAAAAAAACAGATAAAGAGTGCAAGGTTAGCACAGCGGAAAGAGAATCACTCAATCACTAAAACTCAGAGAATTCCTGGGAAGGAGGAGTGGGAGGGTTGGGGGAGGAAGATATATTTTGCCAAGATAATTCACAGAGAAATCAACACAAGGAATGATGGACACTGTAACGAGCCAACTCAAAGAAGCTGAATTAGTATTAACAATCATATCTAAGGCGTGAGGGGAAATCAGGAAGACCATCAGACCATGTCCAACAAGCTGTGCTGTCAAGAGGCGAATTCACGAACCAAAACAACACACACTCAAAAACAGAATGCAAACACTAGATGAGTGACATAATAACAGTACGAGAATGACATACAAAGCTAAGTCCCCCCTAGTCCAAACCTATCCTTAGCCACATCACCAGGTGAACGACCAGGAGATCACTGAGGCGGGATACTCAGAGAATGATAAGGAAGTGTGCGACGAGCTTTAACCAACGCTTTCAGGAAGTCTTAAAAGTGGAAGCTGATCTACTACTGGCGTTAAGAGTCTCCTAACTGAACGGACCCCTCAGGAAAGACTGACTGAAATGACAAAAACACAAAATCAATCGAGCAACAAAAACAAAGAAAAACAACAAGAAGGAAAAGAGAAACACGACAACAACGACACGAGAAAAAAATAGCAATAACGACAAAGGAAAAACAACGACATGAGTGATATTTAAACAATGACAAGGACAATATCAAAACGACAAGTAAAGAGGAGAAAAACAGCAACACAGACAAGAGAAACTGAGCGAGAAGGACAAGAGACACAGCAAGAAGAGCAAGAATGAAACAGCAAAAGGTCATAGGGAAAAAAGAGGCGACAAACACAGAACAAAACCAGAAACAAGGACAACATAACCCAGCCATTATGACAAGGGGAAAACAAAAGGGAGCATAAATTCTGAGGTGAAGCAGCGGTGATAACAACAACAACAAAAGGGAACAGTGGCCAGAAGAGGGGAAAATACAATACCAGTTGAAAAGTACACAACAAAACATTTACAAAAAAGGAACAAAAGCATGGGGGTAAATTACTCAAAAATGAAACCACAACAAAAAAATCTAAACAAAAGCTGAGCATTACTACCAACAAGAACATAACAAATATATGAGCTGGAAAAAGTAAAATATTAAAACAAAAACACTTTTTTTTTTAATGAAAACCTAGTCAAAAGCAGTGACTAGAGAAGGCTATTGGCCCAGGCTATTGTTATGTACGGAGAGGTGGGGGAGGGGTGGAGTGAGGGGGGGCGGCGGTTGATATGGAGATTGAGGGAGGTAAACAGGATGGAAGGAAGATGGTGGAGGGGGATGTATTATTGTGGGAGAGGGGAATGGTGGAAAGGGGGATTACTGGAAGGGGGAGAGGAGTGGGATTATCAGGAAAAAGCTATGTTTATGTGTTTCATCTTATGGAGTATTAACCATGTAAGAAATAAAGTCCACCAGAGGAGGAATTCTAGCTGAGAGAAAATCCCTAAAAGGAGGTAATCCTATCCGAGAGGTAATCCATCGAGAATGTAATCTCATCCATAAAGGTAATCCTATCGTGAAAACTAGTTCATAATATAGGTAATGTTAGCGGAGAGAAATCCTCAACGGTTGAGTAATCCTCTCGAAGCGAAGTTCCTACCAGGGAGGTAATCTTACTAGATGGGTTATCCAAGCAGATGGTAAATCCTCGCACTTGGGTAGTCCTTTAGTGCCGTAGTCACGCAAGAGAGTAAATCATATCCGAAAGATAGTTCCATTAAAGGTAATCCTACCAGAAAAGTAATCCCGTAGAGAGGTAATTCCAGTAGATGTAATCCTACAGAGAATTTATCGTGCAAGAGAAGTAATCCAACAATTGAGTTACTTTTACAACTCTCACGCCGAAGAAGTAATTTCACCATATGAGTGATCCCACCACACTAGTAATCCCACGATATAATCCCGCCAACCAAGTATTCCCCATAAAAAGTAATTCAACCAGAGAAGTAATCACCCAGCCGTTATAGTGAAGAACAGACAACTACTTCATATATACTCATCATAACCCTAGTTCTTTAAGCACACTTGTGCTAGATGTTAATTTAACGCCAAGAACATTTCAATATAACCACCAAAGATGGAGACATGCCTGTAATTTGTCCAAGAATCATGTCAGTTATGACCAGAATCATGTCAATTATGACTAGGCAAACTTGCTGTATCAGCTGATTACCCAGATTAATATATTCGCTTTAAAACGTCCAGAGAGGAAAATTGGGCACCCCGGACTTTAATAACGTCCCTAAAAACCTGTAAATTAGTTGAAAATAATTCGATGAGAAAGATTTAAAACTTATTAGAACAATACGTGGAGGGCGAATGAGCGTTAAAAAAAAAAATACTTTTGTTAACACACCAATTCTATTCACAGAGAAATCACGTTAACTTGATGAGGGTTCGAACCTCACCCAGGTTCAAACCTGGTTCGAACACCGAGCGCATAGATTCGAACACTCATCATGGCTCCTGTTCTCTCTAATATAGCAGCTTGGGATCTATTAAGCATTCAGCCAACATATCAAATCCTTCCCAAAATGTCTATGATATAATTGTTTTAGCATACCTTTAAATATAAAACGGAGAAGGCATGATTACGCCGTACAAGATACTCAAGAGAGTCGAGAAAATATTGTGTATTATGCCGGAGACGAGTGGAGCAAGGCAGCGATCTAAGTTAGTAATTGAACTACTGGAAAAGATAGTCAACTGGAAAAAACTTCAGCAACAGGAAATTAAACATGAGAAATGAATTAGGGAGTTTAGTAATGAATTTAGACTTAATATATAAATTTAAAATCAACTTACCAGAGTCGACTGAGTTTAAGACTAAGTATATCAGTTGAGTGAACGCTGAGAAGCACTACAGGTCAATCTACATACACATATTCATACAGTACACATAGTTAATTCCATAAGTAATTATCTCATTCCCATTTATTATCTATCATCAGAGAATTACTCACATCTCCATAAGGCTGTGGAAAGGTAAGAAGGATCGGAATCTGACTTTGAGGGATTAAATCCTTGTATCCCGACCCGATCCATTTCGGGAGTTAAGGATTTGGCTAAAATCACAGGAGCGAACACTATTCTGAGAGAGAGAGAGAGAGAGAGAGAGAGAGAGAGAGAGAGAGAGAGAGAGAGAGAGAGAGAGAGAGAGAGAGAGAGAGAGAGAGAGAGAGAGAGAATACAGTAGATCAAAATCAAATCACCTTTCGCATCGTATACTCCTAGATGCGTTAAATGAGCAATGGAATACTCTTTCAAAGAGAAATATAGAGGATCGAATGCAGATACAGGACTGAGTTAGCGAATTAGATACAAACAGGCAAAATGAACCTTATGGGAATATTGAGATAATTTATTAAATATATCGAAGGGTTTAAGTACGAGAGGAAATGCTTGAAAGTGGATAGTGAATATAATACAACGAAATACAACATGCAGTTAATTAAATATTAATACATTTATGCGATAGTGAGATAAAGAATTTAATCAAGTTCAATATTATTTATTTTAGTTATAAATATTGTTATATTATACAAATATTTTCATTATTAGGAATTGAAAATGTATTAAATTACCCATGTATTTCCCCATTATCTCTCTCAATCCCAATCTCCATCCACCTTCCCAATAGCCCTCTCCTCCCACAACCTTCTCCCCCCATCCCACAAACCCCCCTCTCCTAAATACCCCACCCCCCCACACACTCCACTTTACACAACCCCCCCTCCACCAAAACCTCCTCTTCCGTACTCCCACGACTCATCCCTTCCTTCCCACCACAAACCCCTTCCCAACAACTCCCTCCCCCACTACCCATACCCCATTCCCCCCTATCCCTAATAACCCCCATTCCATCCATCTACGTCCTCCAACGTCTCTCCTTCTACTCACCTCTACCTTTCTACTATGAATGGTAGAACCACGATTGCCAACGTCAATGACTGTCATCCCCTACCAGCCGCGGCCACCAACTACTATTTACTACCTTGGCAAACACCTACCACAACTATTGCTAATTACCACTGACACCCACCACACCATCGACTAGAACTACCAACCACTACAACCATCACCACCACCATTACCAACAACCACCATATCCCTCCATGCTGACAACCTAGCCGGTTCCAGTTACAAAAATAACCAAGAGATTTAATTTCACGGCCGATATGTGTCAAGCATAACATGAGCGGGACCTGTGATTGGCTCTTAGTTTGGTGATCACTCATGTGTGTGTGTGTGTGTGTGTGTGTGTGTGTGTGTGTGTGTGTGTGTGTGTGTGTGTGTGTGTGTGTGTGTGTGTACTCACCTAGTTGTACTCACCTAGTTGTGTTTGGGGGGGTTGAGCTCTGGCTCTTTGGTCCCGCCTCTCAACTGTCAATCAACAGGTGTACAGGTTCCTGAGCCTATTGGCTCTATCATATCTACACTTGAAACTGTGTATGGAGTCAGCCTCCACCACATCACTTCCTAATGCATTCCATTTGTCAACCACTCTGACACTAAAAAAGTTTTTTTAATATCTCTGTGGCTCATTTGGGCACTCAGTTTCCACCTATGCCCCCTTGTGCGTGTTCCCCTTGTGTTAAATAGACTGTCTTTATCTACCCTATCAATTCCCTTCAGAATCTTGAATGTGATGATCATGTCCCCCCTAACTCTTCTGTCTTCCAGCGAAGTGAGGTTTAATACCCGTAGTCTCTCCTCGTAGCTCATACCTCTCAGCTCGGGTACTAGTCTGGTGGCAAACTATTGAACCTTTTCCAGTTTAGTCTTATCCTTGACTAGATATGGACTCCATGCGGGGGCTGCATACTCCAAGATTGGCCTGACATATGTGGTATACAAAGTTCTGAATGATTCTTTACACAAGTTTCTGAATGCCGTTCGTATGTTGGCCAGCCTGGCATATGCCGCTGATGTTATCCGCTTGATATGTGCTGCAGGAGACAGGTCTGGCGTGATATCAACCCCCAAGTCTTTTTCCTTCTCTGACTCCTGAAGAATTTCCCCTCCCAGATGATACCTTGTGTCTGGCCTCCTGCTCCCTACACCTATCTTCATTACATTACATTTGGTTGGGTTAAACTCTAACAACCATTTGTTCGACCATTCCTTCAGTTTGTCTAGGTCTTCTTGAAGCCTCAAACAGTCCTCTTCTGTTTTAATACCTCTCATAATTTTAGCATCGTCCGCAAACATTGAGAGAAATTAATCGATACCCTCCGGGGAGATCATTTACATATATCAGAAACAGATAGGACCGAGTACAGAGCCCTGTGGGACTCCACTGGTGACTTCATGCCAATCGGAGGTCTCACCCCTCACCGTAACTCTCTGCTTCCTATTGCTTAGATACTCCCTTATCCACTGGAGCACCTTACCAGCTACACCTGCCTGTCTCTCCAGCTTATGTACCAGCCTCTTATGCGGTACTGTGTCAAAGGCATTCCGACAATCCAAGAAAATGCAGTCCGCCCAGCCCTCTCTTTCTTGCTTAATGTTTGTCACCTGATCGTAGAATTCTATCAAGCCTGTAAGGCAAGATTTACCCTCCCTGAACCCATGCTGGCGATTTGTCACGAAGTCCCTTCTCTCCAGATGTGTTACCAGGTTTTTTCTCACGATCTTCTCCATCACCTTGCATGGTATACAAGTCAAGGACACTGACCTGTAGTTCAGTGCCTCTTGCCTGTCGCCCTTTTTGTATATTGGGACCACATTCGCCGTCTTCCATATTTCTGGTAGGTCTCCTGTCTCCAGTGACTTACTATACACTATGGAGAGTGGCAAGCAAAGTGCCTCTGCACACTCTTTCAGTATCCATGATGAGATCCCATCTGGACCAACAGCCTTTCGAGCATCCATATCCAGCAGGTGTCTCTTGACTTCCTCTCTCGTAATTTCGAACTCTTCCAAGGCCGCCTGGTTTACCTCCCTTTCTCCTAGCACAGTGACCTCACCTTGTTTTATTGTGAAGACCTCCTGGGCCCTCTTGTTGAGTTCTTCACACACCTCTCTGTCATTCTCTGTATACCTGTCCTCGCCTTTTCGAAGTTTCAATACCTGTTCTTTCACTGTTGTTTTCCTTCTGTTGTGACTGTGGAGTAGCTTTGGTTCGGTCTTGGCTTTGTTTGCTATATCATTTTCAAAACTTTTCTCTGCTTCTCTTCTCACCCTGACATACTCATTCCTGGTTCTCTGGTATCTCTCTCTGCTTTCTGGTGTTCTGTTATTCTGGAAGTTCCTCCACGCCCTTTTGTTCAGTTTCTTCGCTTCCATACATTCCGTATTATACCATGGATTCTTCTGTTGCTTCTCGGATTTTTCCCTTCGGGCCGGGATGAACCTGTTTACTGCCTCCTGACACTTTTGGGTAACATAGTCCATCATACCCTGTACAGACTTATCTCTGAGGTCTGTGTCCCAAGGTATTTCACTTAGGAAACTTCTCATCTGTTCATAATTCCCCTTTTGGTATGCCAACCTTTTGATTCCTAATTCTTTTTGGGGGGAGATAAGTCCTAGCTCTACCAGGTACTCAAAGTTCAATACACTGTGGTCACTCATTCCCAAGGGCGCTTCATCTTAACTTCCCTTATATCCCACTCATTTAGGGTAAATATCAAATCAAGCATTGCTATGTGTGTGTGTGTGTGTGTGTGTGTGTGTGTGTGTGTGTACTCACCTAATTGTACTCAGTGTGTGTGTGTGTGTGTGTGTGGAGGGGGAGGGGGGAAGGATACTCCGTCTCCTAGTACCAATCTTTACACACACACACACACACACACATACACACACACACACAGACACACACACAAGTAGTGTAATATGTGACTAGAACCGCGTGCGCCATCTGCCCAGGTGGCACTCTTGAGTGCCAGCTGGGCAGGTGGCGGGCATGTGTCTAGTCACAAAGGGTTTGGGGGTGATTTTCCCGGAAGTTTGGCGTATGTCGGACGCGTGTGAGCGTCCGGTGTTTGGGTATGTGGTCAGGAATGATGGGAGGTCATGTTGTTGGGTGTGTAGGAGAGTATGTGTGGTAGAGTAAGAAATACAAGGATAAGAGTGGAATAAGAGGAACACTAGTCTCTGTTTTTTTCTGCTGGATCGAACGATCGCTAATGGTTGATGTTGAGTGAAAACTCACGCTATGGAAAGACACAAGGTCAGACCCTAACGAGACGAGAGGAGACGGAATGAGTAACCACGCATACATTTTCAAATGTTATAAGAACTGAAAACAGTCATAACCCAGAGCTATTTCACTATCGTCTCATCCGGTCTGTTTACATTGGATAATGTAGGTCTTAGAGAGAGAAATTGAGTGTGTGTTGAACTCGAGGATAATGAACAAGTCTATTTAATATTAGTCTCAAAACTATGTTTTCTGCATTGTCTTATATATATATATATATATATATATATATATATATATATATATATATATATATATATATATATATATATATATATATATATATATGTTTTACTTTGTATGTGTGGAACACTGCTCACCTAAGGGATAGAGAGAGAGAGAGAGAGAGAGAGAGAGACAGAGAGAGAGAGAGAGAGAGAGAGAGAGAGAGAGAGAGAGAGAGAGAGAGACAGACAGAGAGAGAGAGAGAGAGAGAGAGAGACAGAGAGAGAGAGACAGAGAGAGAGAGAGAGAGAGAGAGAGAGAGAGAGAGAGACAGAGAGAGAGAGAGAGAGAGAGAGAGAGAGAGAGAGAGAGAGAGAGAGAGAGAGAGAGAGAGAGAGAGAGAGAGAGAGAGAGACAGAGAGAGACAGAGAGAGAGAGACAGAGGGAGAGAGAGACAGAGAGAGAGACGGAGTCGCTGACTGTAGCTACATCTCCCCTTCCTTAACGAAACGCAGTGGGTAATGGATACCCAACCACTTCCGCCGTGTCTGAGGAAGTAATGGCAGTCATTGCGTACCCTCCGGGAGGGGAAGATATAACCAAAATACTTGGAAAGACTCTTCAGTTACCCTCTGACAAGTTGCCAGTACGCACACACCCCTCTGCGGACATTGAAAAACGCTTAAGGGTAATGGTTCTCATCCGTCCAGCTCTGTCACCTATACACTCCCATACATTGTTACATAAAACAATCCTTCGCCACCAACTGTTGCCTCATCTCATTCACAACTTAAGAGTGACTGCTCTCTCTTTCTCTTCCTCCTTCTCCTCCACACTTCACGAGACGGATTGTCGTTTCATTCATTCAGGAGTCTTGAACATTCTGTGACATTGACTTGCTATGACAACGCCGTTGTGTGATACAAGCTCTGCACAGCAGTAATGGGTGTAGGAAGAAGAGGTGATGGAGATTGAGTAAACATTCATACATTTCAATGATCACAGTTAACAAGAACAATTTGTAGGTAGAGATCGCGTCTCCGTGACGATGTGAAATGTTTCCCTCTTTTAGTAAACGCTAACCTACTGACTTTGACTGAGTTTACTAAGAGATGTGCCATGTGGTGACACTTCTCAGGTCGATGTGACGGTAAGTGATCCTGGTCCGTACCACTCTAGAAGGTAAGGGGAAGAGGGGTGCCCCACTCTAGAAGGTAATGGAGGGGATGGAGAGGGGGCCCCCTGATGGTATGGGAGGGGTGGGGGTGATTGACGATGACAGGTGAGCCCCCTGCTGGCGGAAGTAAGACCCTAGCCCCCTCCTTAACGAATCGCAGTGGAGGTAGAGCCATGCTGGGGTGAACATCTCCAAGACTTGTCTGAAGACATCGAAAAGCCATTAAGGCAATGGACCACATCACTCCTCCTGGACTCTGCTCTCTCCTACCCTCCTCTCCCACTTACGGCTTCCTGTAGGGGAAGCTAATGGTTGTCAAAACCGCAAATGACCCGTGAGCAGTCTCACGCCAAGGGGGACCTCCCCTCACCCTTCCATCCCTCCCTCCCTCCCTCACCCCTCCCCCCACCCCAAACAACATATCCGGCTATGTTGGGACCCCTCTCACCTACACTCAGCCTCTACATAGCTTACTTACTATCATCAAAACTATTATCTACACACAGGATTAAGTCTACGGCAAACACACATACATATTCATTTACTCTTTCCTCTTATTCCACTCTTATCCTTGTATTTCTTACTCTACCACACATACTCTCCTACACCCCCAACAACATGACCTCCCATCTTTCCTGACCACATACCCAAACACCGGACGCTCACACGCGTCCGACACACGCCAAACTTCCGGGAAAATCCCCCCCCAAACCCTTTGTGACTAGACACCTGCGCGCCACCTGCCCAGCTGGCACTCAAGAGTGCCACCTGGGCAGATGGCGCGCGCGGTTCTAGTCACATATTACACTACTCACACACACACACACACACGCACGTCTCTTCCACAGTCTAAACCGATCGTCTACTTAAGTGTTTTATCATTTTGGGGAATAAACCAGCTCTGAACCTTTGGGTTACTCCGGTACTCTGGTTCTTCAAACACAGACTCGATCTGCATTTTATATCACGATACAAAAGAGTCCATTCAACTGTTACACATTCATAAGGGTTTGTGGACAATTTAATACACGTTCAAGTGCTTTTGAAAGTTTCCTCTTCATGTTGTTTTCAACTTTATTGCTCTCATTGCTTTAACTTAGATCAATATTATATAAGCTAAAGATATAATGATATTCCACATTATACAATATTATTTATTTTATTTTGATATGAAATCCATATATCTCTGTCTTCGATACTATTTATCATATTTTAAGAATGTCAAGACTTTTTGATGGAACCCATTTTAACCCATTTTTGGGTTTTGTTCCTAATTACTATATCCTTGTGATATGGCTATGATGGACATGATGTAGTTTGTTATGTCCAACATTGTATTTTTATAGTAGAAGTGAATACAAAATACAACAGCAATATATATATATATATATATATATATATATATATATATATATATATATATATATATATATATATATATATATATATATATTGGTGTATACTGGCAGCAGGTTTTCTTTCAAACATGTTTCATTGAATATGACTGCATATTCTGTATTTATTATTTTCTGGTTTAGGGCTTCTATCCCTCTAACTATTTTCTTAGCATCAGGGCTTAATTGAAATAGGAGTTCTCCAAAACTCATTTTCGTACTTTTAAGGTGAAGAAAAGAAGTGATTTACTATAGAGTGTATTACACTTATTTGTATAATTTGCACGACGTTTCGAACCTCCATGGTTCATTCTCAAGTGAACAGATCTTACAATACTAGTTGATTTTATACTCGCATTAGGTCAGGTGATAATACAATGAAGGTGAAAACATGGGGGGATACATAAGGGATAAACATAGGGGCTGCAGAAGGCTTATTGGCCCATACGAGGCATCTCCTATCTAAACACAAAGATTAATCCAGTGTAATTGGCCTGTTATGTTGGACATTGTCTTCTGTGTTGGCATCGATATGTTCTTGTCTTGTCCTTACTCTCATGGTGGGTAGAGTAAATAGTTCCGTGATTTGGGTGTTCATGGTAGGTCGCTCTATTCTTATGTGAATTGCCTCAAGAATTTGTAATCTTCTTGAATCTTGGGTTTTGTCTATTATGCAAGTATTTTTGTTCAACATTTCTCTTGTTAGAGTAATGTCATGGGCTTGTCTCATGTGATTCCTAGGGGCACCAGATTGAAGATGGCATGTCAAACGCCTCGTCAGCTTGGTCGACGTCATACCTATGTACTTACATTGAAGGTTACATCCTTCGTGGGGGCAAGTGTACATGTATACAACGTTTGACTGCTGTAGAGGGTTCTCCGTCGGCTTCGGGCTGGACCAAGAAGACTTCCGAACTCCTTATCAAAAACAGCCCGAAGCCGACGGAGAACCCTCTACAGCAGTCAAAAGTTGTATACATGTACACTTGCCCCCACGAAGGATGTAACCTTCAATGTAAGTACATAGGTATGACGTCGACCAAGCTGACGAGGCGTTTGACATGCCATCTTCAATCTGGTGCCCCTAGGAATCACATGAGACAAGCCCATGACATTACTCTAACAAGAGAAATGTTGAACAAAAATACTTGCATAATAGACAAAACCCAAGATTCAAGAAGATTACAAATTCTTGAGACAATTCACATAAGAATAGAGCGACCTACCATGAACACCCAAATCACGGAACTATTTACTCTACCCACCATGAGAGTAAGGACAAGACAAGAACATATCGATGCCAACACAGAAGACAATGTCCAACATAACAGGCCAATTACACTGGATTAATCTTTGTGTTTAGATAGGAGATGCCTCGTATGGGCCAATAAGCCTTCTGCAGCCCCTATGTTTATCCCTTATGTATCCCCCCATGTTTTCACCTTCATTGTATTATCACCTGACCTAATGCGGGTATAAAATCAACTAGTATTGTAAGATCTGTTCACTTGAGAATGAACCATGGAGGTTCGAAACGTCGTGCAAATTATACAAATAAGTGTAATACACTCTATAGTAAATCACTTCTTTTCTTCACCTTAAAAGTACGAAAATGAGTTTTGGAGAACTCCTATTTCAATTAAGCCCTGATGCTAAGAAAATAATTAGAGGGATAGAAGCCCTAAACCAGAAAATAATAAATACAGAATATGCGGTCATATTCAATGAAACATATATATATATATATATATATATATATATATATATATATATATATATATATATAGTCAACGACATCATCAAGAGGAGCCTCGCCACAGTCCGCTGCCCGGCACAAAGAGAACCACACTTATCCAGACCTAACGACCCTCAGAAGCGCCCTGATGGGGTCACCTTGCTACCTTGGAAGGATGGTAAGCAAGTGGTATGGGACTACACGTGCGCTGCCACACTGGCCAGTACCTACCTCCACTACAGCACACGTGAAAGCGATGGTGCTGCTTCTTTCAGGGAATCGCAGAAAATTATTAAATACAGAGGTCTAGCACACTGCTACAGCTTTGTTCCGATCGGCTCGGAGACCCTCGGTTCGTGGGGAAAATGTGCATTGAAGTTCCTGAAGGAATTGGGGGACAAATTGATCAGCGCTACAAAAGACCAGAGAGCAAAAAGTTTCTTGTTCCAGCGCCTCAGTGTTGCGATTCAGAGGGGAAATGCCTGTTGCGTCTTGGGCACTAGTCCAACTTCAGAGGAATTCGAAGAAGTGTTTGACTTGCAACAATGATCGAACCCATCTGTGACATTCATCAATGTTTCCCATTGTTGTGTTTTTCAAGAGATCCATAACCTTTAAGCACCTTTTTGCATTATTATTTTTGTATCAACCCATGTATATCTTGTAACCATCAAATGCATAATAAAGCACAAAAAATATTTAAGGAAGGGGGTGGTAGGAGAAAAGCACACAGAAACTGTATTGGAGGGGATCTAAACATTCCCTCTAATGCGTTATGCGTGGTTTCCTCCGAGGCTATGGGTCCCCCTTCTTCCAGCTAGAGGTGGTACTCCCTTCCTATTTAAAAAAAAAAAAAAAAAAAAAAAAAATATATATATATATATATATATATATATATATATATATATATATATATATATATATATATATATATATATATATATATATATATATATATAAATAGCCTATATAGGAATGTTGAGAAGATGGCTAACCTGTTTAACAGATTCGTAATGCGCTACTGGTTGAATTGTAAACTAAGTACTCCCTTGATCGCGTAGACTGTTGATTGTTGAATGAGTGTTTAATATGAAGTACTTCTGCTATGTCTTACTGCTATTGTCGATTATTTAATGCTGGTGGACAAGATTTCTCTGGTGCTAGTCTAGTTTGTAGGTATGATGTGATCTATAATGAAGCCTTTATTGTTGTGAAATTTAAAAAAGAAAAGATATGATGTCTTGCCAATATATTGAGATCATTGGGAGCTGACAGTCCTCAAGTGGGCACGCTAAAGCATAGCCAATATCAGACTCTTTTATTATTAAATTACATTTTGGGGTCTAGAGAATAATTCATGAGGTGACTGACAGTCCTTTTTTTTTAGCCTTGATTTAAGAGATGAGCAGAAGCCTCTATTCAGGATAGGTGAGCTGAGTCCTCTATTCAGGATAGATGAGCTGAGTCCTCTATTCAGGATAGATGAGCTGAGTCCTCTATTCAGGATGGGTGAGCTGAGTCCTCTATTCAGGATAGGTGAGCTTTATCATTCATCCACTTCACTCCCTCACGGTATCTCGCCTCTGGTCAGTGACATGCGATTATTACCGTAGGTAAATGTATTTTGGAAGCTAATTACACCTAACAGCGTTTACAGCCCAATTAGAGCGACCTTCTCCTATTGACCGGGTGGTAATTTATGCCACAACGACGACGGTGTAAACGGAGTTCACTCTAGTCTAAATAATTCAAATGTTTAAGACAATTATTTGACTGAAATGTTTGTAATATTCGTTAGAAAAATTTCTTTGTGGGAATTAAATTTGGAGAATAATTTTTTTCTAAATTGTATTATGAGGAACAACATTATAGTCTCTCTCTCTCTCTCTCTCTCTTTCTCAGTGCATGCAAAATTCTGAAGAGTTTATATAAATAAAGTCTACGGGAAGGAAACCACAATGTCAACAAAATTCAGGTTTTTCCATTATATATATATATATATATATATATATATATATATATATATATATATATATATATATATATATATATATATATATATATATATATATATATATATATATCTTGGCTTGATCAGTGTCAAATCTTTCTAGATACAGAAAGAAATGACAATCAAATGCGTTCTGGAATACAATAGCAAAATTATTCGTGGGGGTCGTTTTGGCACCCTGTCATGTGGTACTTGATTCATTGATGCCAAATCTGAGCCACAATGCTGTACACGGACCGAGCACCATTGCCTCAAGAGCCTTGCTTCAACCTCAAACAGATTTACAAATTGACTGGGTGATACATGCTCATATCCCCGCTCTTATAAGTCTCTGACGATGAGTTGTGAAAACACAAAATCAAGTGTATATATTTACTATTTGTATTTACCATTTGTGCCTGTTGGATTGAGCTGCTAGCTCTTGGACCCCGCCTTTCTAACCATCGGTTGTCTAATGCACTGACTACCAACCAATTTTCTTCTATCATGTATATACTACATATATTTGTCTTTAACACACATATTCCCCAGAATGTAAACCGGAGCAGCTAACAGGTACCTACGTACTGCAAGGTGAACAGGCCCATCTGGTGAAAGAAACTGTGCCCATTTGTTTCGGTCTCGGCCGGGAATGGAACCCGGGCTCTTTGAACTACGACCACCGAGTGATTTTCACTCGCCTGCAATGACCTGCTTGTATGTAATTACCTAAGTGTAGTTACAGGATGAGCGCCACGCTCGTGGTGTCCCGTCTTCCCAGTACTCTTTGACGTATAACGTTTTGACACTCCTGATGGTTTTGGCATGTAATATATTTCTATAGACTGAGCCAAACTAGCCGGGAGTCAGGGTATTAGACAACCGACAGTTAGAAAGACGGGGTCCAAGAGCTAACAGCTTGCTTCTGCAGCACAAATAGTAAATAAAAAAAGCAGACACACACACACACACACACACACACACACACACACACACACACACACACACACACACATACACAATCACCCAGTTTCTTCTCACAGTTTCAAGTGTAGATATGATAGAGCCCAATAGGCTCAGGATCCTGTAAAACTGTTAATTGACGGTTGAGAGGCGGGACCAAACAGCCAGAGTTCAACCCTCGCAAGCACAATTAGGTGAGTACAATTAGGTGATTACACACACACACACACACACACAACTAACTAGCTAACAAACACCATAACAAACGCAGTGTTTCCACAAGGCTACTATGTAGTGAGGAAAGAGAGAGAAGGGAGAGGAGGAGGTGGTGTAGCTTTGCTACTAAGAGAATCTTGGAGTTTCGAAGAGATGGTAATTCAGAACTGTGAAGGTTTCAGTGACTACATATCAGGCACCATAGCAACTGGAGGACAGAAAATTATAATAGTAGTCATATATAACCCCCCACCGAATGTCAGAAGACCCAGACAGGAATATGATAGAAACAACTTGGCCACCATCAATATAATAGAGAGAGCAGCTTCTGTGGCTAGCAGGAACGGATCCAGGCTACTAATCATGGGAGACTTCAACCATGGAAAGATAGATTGGGGGAACAGAGACCCACATGGAGGCTCAGATACATGGAGAGCTAAGCTGCTGGATGTGGCAACAAGAAACTTTCTAAGTCAACACGTCAAGGGACCGACAAGAACGAGAGGAGGGGATGAACCAGCCTTGCTTGATCTGATATTTACCCTAAATGAGTCGGATATAAGGGAAGTTAAGTTGGAAGCCCCCTTGGGAATGAGTGATCATAGTGTATTGAGCTTTGAGTACCTGGTTGAGCTAGGAATTATCACCCCCAAAAAAGAACTGGGAAACAAAGGGCTGGTGTACCGAAAGGGAAACTACGAGGAGATGAATAAATTCCTATGGGATATACATTGGGACACAGAACTCGGAACTAAGTCTGTACAAGACATGATGGACTATGTCACCCAAAAATGTTAGGAGGCTGTAAGCAGGTTTGGGGTCTTCGGTCTTCGTGGGGAACACGACACCAGCCCAACAGGAAAAAACAGAGAAGCAAAGGAAGAATCCGTGGTTTAATAGGGAATGTATGAAAGCAAAGGAGCTGAACAAAAGGGCATGGAGGAACTTCCGTAATAACAGAACACCAGGAAGTAGAGAGAGATACCAGAGAACCAGGAACGAGTATGTTAGTGTGAGAAGAGCAGCTGAGAAAAGGTATGAAAATGATATAGCTAATAAAGCCAAGACCGAACCAAAGCTACTACACAGTCACATCAGGAGAAAGACAACAGTGAAGGAACAGGTGATGAAACTTAGGGTGGGCGAGGACAGGTACACAGAGAATGACAAAGAGATGTGTGAAGAACTCAACAAAAGGTTCCAGGAGGTCTTTACAATAGAACAGGGAGAAGTCACGGTGCTACGAGAGGTGGCAGCAAACCAGGTGACCTTGGAAAGGTTCGAAATTACAAGAGATGAGGTCAAGAAGCACCTATTGGAGCTGGATGTGAGAAAAGCTGTTGGGCCGGATGGAATCTCACCATGGGTATTGAAAGAATGTGCAGGAGCACTTAACTTGCCACTCTCCATAGTGTATAGTAGGTCACTGGAAACGGGAGACCTACCAGAAGTATGGAAGACTGCTAATGTAGTACCAATATTTAAAAAGGGGGACAGACAAGAGGCACTGAACTACAGGCCAGTGTCCTTAACTTGTATACCATGCAAGGTGATGGAGAAGATTGTGAGAAAAAACCTAGTAACACATCTGGAGAGAAGAGACTTCGTGACAACCCATCAACATGGGTTCAGGGAGGGTAAATCTTGCCTTACAGGCTTGATAGAATTCTATGATCAGGTGACAAAGATTAAGCAAGAAAGAGAAGGATGGGCGGACTGCATTTTTTTGGACTGTAGGAAAGCCTTTGACACAGTACCCCATAAAAGGTTGATGCATAAGCTGGAGAAACAGGCAGGAGTAACTGGTAGGGCGCTCCAGTGGATAAGGGAGTACCTAAGCAATAGGAAGCAGACAGTTATAGTGAGGGGTGAGACCTCAGAATGGCGGGAAGTCACCAGTGGAGTCCCACAGGGCTCTGTGCTTGGACCTATCCTGTTTTTGATATACGTAAATGATCTCCCAGAGGGTATAGACTCATTCCTCTCAATGTTTGCTGACGACGCCAAATTATGAGAAGGATTAAGACAGAGGAGGACAGCTTGAGGCTTCAAGAAGACCTGGACAAGCTGCAGGAATGGTCGAACAAATGGATGTTAGAGTTTAACCCAAGCAAATGTAATGTAATGAAGATAGGAGTAGGAAGCAGGAGACCAGATACAAGGTATCACTTGGGAGATGAAATACTTCAAGAGTCAGAGAGAGAGAAAGACCTGGGGGTTGATATCACGCCAGACCTGTCCCCTGAAGCTCATATCAAGAGGATAACATCAGCAGCATATGCCAGGTTGGCAAACATAAGAACGGCCTTTAGAAACTTGTGTAAGGAATCTTTCAGAACATTATATACCACATATGTCAGACCAATCCTGGAGTATGCGGCTCCAGCATGGAGTCCATATCTAGTCAAGCATATGAGTAAACTGGAAAAGGTTCAAAGGTTTGCCACCAGACTAGTACCCGAGCTGAGAGGTATGAGCAACGAGGAGAGACTACGGGAATTGAACCTCACTTCGTTGGAAGACAGAAGAGTTAGGGGGGACATGATCACCACATTCAAGATTCTCAAGGGAATCGACAGGGTTGATAGAGATAGGCTATTTAACACAAGGGGCACACGCACTAGGGGACACATGTGGAAACGGAGTGCCCAAATGAGCCACAGAGATATTAGAAAGAACTTTTTTAGTGTTAGAGTGGTTGACAAATAGAATGCATTAGGAAGCAATGTGGTGGAGGCTGACTCCATACACAGTTTCAAGTGTAGATATGATAGAGCCCAATAGGCTCAGGAACCTGTACACCTGTTGATTGACGGTTGAGAGGCGGGACCAAAGAGCCAGAGCTCAACCCCCGCAAGCACAACTAGGTGAGTACAACTAGGTGAGTACACACACACACACACACACACACACACACACACACACACACACACACACACACAAACTTACAATCAAACACACACACAGAAATACACATACACAATCACCCAACATACATATAATCCCTCTATTAGTTACCAAAAATGTGGGTGAGGAGCTGCCACCTGAACCTGTTCACCCAGGCAGGTGAACACACACACACACACACACACACACACACACACACACACACACACACACACACACACACACACACACACACACACACACACACAGAAGCAGACAATGTTGGAAATAATATTTCCCGCTCTCCTCGTCACGGGATCCACAGGGAAATAAAGTGTCCGTGGTAATATATGTATTTTTTGACTGCGGTCAATTACAAAAATATGATATATTCCCACAGTGATATATTATATAATTTGATTATTCATAGTAGGCGATATATTATTTTGATAGGGAGGGCGGCCTCTATTTTGCTTGTGGTGGTGTAATGAAAGGCGCCTCGCGGCTCAGTGGGCAGCGCTCTGGGGTCGTAGTCCTAAGGGCCAGGGTCCCGATTCACGAAGCAGTTACGCAAGCACTTACGAACCTGTACACCTTTTCTCAATCTTTGGCGGCTTTATTTAATATTATTAAGCAATTAATGAGCTCCGAAGCACCAGGAGGCTGTTTATAACAATAACAACAGTTGATTGGCAAGTTTTCATTCTTGTAAACTGTTTAATAAATGTAACCAAAGCCGTCAAAGATTGAGGAAAGAGATACACGTTCGTAAGTACTTGCGTAACTGCTTCGTGAATCTGGCTCCAGAGTTCGATCCCCAGCAACGTCAGAAACAAATGGCCAGATTTTCTTTCACAATGATTCCCCTGTTCACCTAGCAGTACATAGGTACCTGGGAATTAGACAGCTGCTACGGCCTACTTCCTGGGGATGTGTGTGTGTGTGTGTGCTAGACAGAAACATATGTAGTACATATAATAGAGATTTGAAGATCTACATTTCGAAGTAGATGAATTGCTTCTTCATCTACTTTGTTAATTCTTTTTAAATTCATATTTGACGTAATCATGTTAACTCTGTCTCCTCCCGTTAGTGTCTGATCTAGTTCATTCCGTCCCGCTTCGTAGCTCACTCCCATGAACTCATAACGAGCATCGAATCAAGTCTTAGGACCGCTTTAAGCTTTAGATGTGTCTCTAGGATGCATACGTAAAAGTTGGTCTCACATACGTGTGTGTGTGCGAATGAAGTTGCGAGATGGTCTAAATTATGCATGTGACCGCTCCTCTACCTTTAATTCATGTATTCACTCGTATCTGACTTCATCCATATACATGTACACCTTCACTCAAGGACACTTGTTAATTATGCAGATTTGTACACATATACATCCACAGGTGTTTATTAACACCCGCGCTGCTCGTTTGTAGTAGGGGAGGTGTGTACTATATTTAACATGTGAAGCAATTACTTGTGTGGTGTGGGACTGAGGTCTTGGTTCTCTCTCCTTCTCTGTCTCTCTCTGTGTGTTTCTCTTTCTCTCTTATTCTCTTTATCTCACTCCTTTCCTCTCTTTCTGACTCTCTCTCTCTTTCTATTTTCTTCACTTTGCCTTTCACTCTCTTTGTCTTTCTCTCTCTCTCATTTTTCTTAAATTTAATTGTTTTTCGGCATATTCATTTTCATTTCATTTCCTCCTCCTCCTCCCTCTCGTTAACGCATTCTTCTCCTTCTTCTTCTTCTTCTTGCTCTCTGCCTCTTTCTCTTGTTCACTTTCCAGAAAAATCAATTAAAATTTTGGAAGATTACCTTTACTAAGCGTCTACTTGTTTTAATTCTCAAGAGTAAGTGCGGAGCTTCCTCTTACTTTCTCCCTCTTACTCTCTCCCTCTTACTTCCTCTCCCTCGTACTTTCTCTCCTTCTTACTCTCTAATTGGTAAGTCTTACTCCTCCTCTGCTACTTCCATTTACATCTGCAATACTCCTCTGTCCCATCGTCAATATCCTTCCTTATCCATCACCTCTACCATTCCATATCCATCACCTCAAACCTCCCTTCTATACCCATCACCACTATACCCTCCCTTCCTATCACCAACACTCCCCTTCATCACTTCCCCCTTCACTACAGTCCCCCGTCACTCGCACAACTCCCTCTTCCCCATTACCATTATATCCCTCCCTACACTATTTACATATACACCACACCCCCATGCCTCACACCCTTATCCACAGCTTCTCCATTTCCTCACTACCTTATACTTGGAATTTAAACCCATCATTAGAGGCCCAAATAAGATGGAAAAAACACTGAAAAATCCCAATAGCAAAGTCTAACTTCAAGAAAATTTAGATTAGAGACAATGCAAAAAGGTATATGTACTGAGAAAGTGAGCAGACCAAGAAAGGAGAATAATAGACGGCAGCAAAAACAAGGAGATTTATTAGTAAGTTTTAGTAAAAATAAGAAAGGAAAAACAAAACAAAAATAATACTCATGAAGGTTACTTAGTATATACATTTTACATCTCGGCTTAGTGGCCTTAAAAGAAAGTAGAAGACCTTAAGTATTAGGAATATGTGTATGGCAGTAGAAGAAGGAAAGATAATTATTGTAATAGCAGGGATAATGGAGGAGAAAAAACAGGTAAAGAAAGTTACTGAACAAACGGAAAATAAAGCTCCATAAATCCTTTGCAGAAATTGCTAAATTGTAACAGAAAAAGCCGATTATAACTTCAACAGTAATGGAAGCTGGGATAACCTAGCTGGATGAGATATGACGCACCTCATGCATGAGGTATGAGTTTGAGTGGGAGAAATCCGTAGTAATTTACATTCTCCCAGAGGCTGGGGGAGACACATGGCAAATGTGTAGGAATGTATGCAGGGGAGAAATTAGAGATTCTCACAAAAAATCCAACAAATGAGACCACCTAGTAAATATTGCAGCAATGTAGGCTAAGGCAGTATCAGAATGAACAAAATCGAACAGTCAAAATAATATTTTAATATAATACTTCTTTGAAATATATACTGCTAGAAAAAATTATTTAAATTAAGGGACAGCAGCACATACCAAGAAGTGTACGTTAACCAAAACTTGCCAAAAGAAATTAAAGAGGAAGTAAAGAAATACATAGAAGAAAACACCCTCACACACAATACTTAAACGCCCCAGTTTAGAATAGTATCAATAAAGTTATAGAACACAGATTGCTGTTATGTGAACACCCACTACCCGCCACTCTTCATAAGTCCTTACTATCAACATCTTCACCCTATCAACCCCCCCCTCACCCCACCACACCCTATCAACACCCCCTCTCACCCTCCTCTCATAATAATGATTTAGTCTTCCCCCGGCCTGCCTGGGAGGGGGAGCTCACTAAGAATTCCTCTGCTTACATTCTCTCCTGTTAATTATTTCTGTATTCCCTGTTGCCTCTCTGGCTTCTGCTTCAAGCTGTTGACTTGTTCCTATTTATTGAGTACCAATTAGGGATCCGATGTTTCTGGTGTGTTTTTGTTGTTGTATTTGTTGCTAGTAATGCTTATGTCATTGTCATTATTGTAATGTTTTGATCTTTTCATGAGACATGTATTATTGCTTTTGCTTTTGTATTATTATTATTATTATTATATATGATGATTATATGTGTTTATTAGATGGAATATAAATGATAGATAAGGATATGTGCAGTATGCTGTATGTCAACATATCCTTTCTTTGTCTATGGTTCTGCCTGTGTTTGTCTGTCTCTGTGTCTATCTCTGTGTTTTTATGTTCCTGTTTCTGTGACTTTGTGTGTGTCTCTTCTTTGTCTGCCAGACCCTGAGATGTGGCAAATTGCTCACTGGTTTACCAGTCTACCAATCAATAGGCTTTATGCCAAGTGACACATGTTAGGCATGTACCCAACAGCAATAACTTGTAAAAATTAAGTGGGGCTAGTTCCAAGTGCTTAAAGACCTCCAACATCGAACAGGCTTTATAATAATTATATCATTCGGGTTATTATTATTATTATTAGAATTACTGATATTATTTATGCACTATATAATATTATATATATCATTAAACAATCATATTATTTGTATCAATATATTTAATACTGAGAATTACTAGTTATATTTTTAGTACAGTTACTAGTTTTTTATTTATTTATTAGCAGTATCATCATTACTATTAGTGTAATGGTAGTTGAAACTGTGTGTATAGTGAGCGGAGTATACTGTGATGGGCCCGTGAGAGTATACTGTGATGGGACCATGAAGGTATACCGTGATGGGCCCGTTTGTATCATCAGAGATTTTCTGACACTGTCTTAAGAATGGCACATCGTCCTGACCTGAAACTTTGATCATAAAAGGAAGTTAGTTATGACCACTGAGGTGTGTGTCCGCTTGGTAGCCGCTGTCGCAATCATTGTTATATTGTTGGTGTGGAGTCGACGAGTATATGACAAATTATACAAATTGGCCGCTGTTTAATTAATTAAACAGCGGCCAATTAAATATATTTACCATGTTAAAAAAAAAATATATATATATAATCTAAATTAATATTGAACAGTTCTTTGCGTGAACCATTTTAATACTGACCATTGTCTACTCAAGTCATTACTTTGAAGATAACTAATATATGTTCAGTCGGTGACTGAAGCCTGTTATTTCCCAGTTAATAACTACAGATAAATGAGGAGTAACGACACTCGAAGAGCAGTATAGAAACTACTTTTTCTCTCGTCTCTCTCTCTCCTATCCTTCTCTCTTCCTCTTTCGTTATCTCTTCCCCTTTCTCTCTCTCTCTCTGACCACACTTTATCATATATAAATCAAAGGAGGAGGTGTTGGTTGATGGAGAGTGTCAGATCGTCTACAAAATTAATAGAACTGCTGCTCCTTTGGGATGGCGACCCGTGTGTTGGTATCTAGCCCCGAGCCTTCCCTCTAGCCCCCGGTACTAGCTGATATATGTCAGCCTGTCCGTCCGTGTTGGTCTCTAGCCCCGAGCCTTTTCTCTAGAAAAATGAATCAGGAACATTTGCAGAGAATTAACAAGATAATTTATTCCGTAACTAAGGAGACTAAAACTTGCATTAGAGAGACAGGCACTTAAAGGTAGTCAGCACAATCACTATACAGGAAAAGCCTCAGCGGGGGACATGATAACAACGTACAAGATACTAAGTGGAATTGAAAACTTAGAGACTATTGGGAATGAGGAACGGGGGAACTATGACACAACAAGGGAAAACTTCAGACATAAAGGAGGGGCTGAAGCGGCCAAAGAAAGTCTTCACAGTAGAGTGGCACAAAAATTGGAGAACAGACTGGCGAGGCAAATTTAATAAACAGTTTCAAAAGAAAATATGGCAAGAAATATTGGAAAAGGAATTTCATTAATTGGTCACGACTGGAATGAAGAGGCTTAAGAGCTAAAGTTCAACCCTAATACCACCCCCCCCTCCCACACACACTCACATACACATACGCTTAGGGGTCTGGTAGCTAAGTGGACAGCGCGCGGGACTTTTAATCCTGTGGTCCTGGTTCGATTCCCGGCGCCGGCGGAGACAAATGGGCAGAGTTTCCCTCAACTTGATGCTCCTGTTACCTAGCAGTAAATAGGTACCTGGGAGTTAGACAACTGTTACGGGCTGTTTCCTGGGTGTGTATGGGAAAAAAATTTTTAGTTAGTAGTTAGTAACAGTTGATTGACAGTTGAGAGGCGGGCCGAAAAAGCAGAGCTCAACCCCCGCAAGCACCACAAGGTGAATACAACCAGATAAATACACACACACACACACACACACAGACACACACACACACACACACACACACGAGGCGGGACCAACCATAAGAAGTTGAGGCGGGACCAACCATAAGAGGTTGAGGCGGGACCAAAGAGCCAAAGCTCAACCCCCGCAAAAATACAACAATTAGGTGAGTACACACACACGAGTACACAAAGATGGAGAGTATGTGAGTATTAGGAGGTCATGCAACAAAAAGGGAAGAGAGAGAGAGAGAGAGAGAGAGAGAGAGAGAGAGAGAGAGAGAGAGAGAGAGAGAGAGAGAGAGAGAGAGAGAGAGAGAGAGAGAGAGAGAGAAACAACCAATCATGGAACCTAAAACTATCATGGATGAAATGTACAAAAATAAGGATTATAAATTGTACCGCCGAAAAAGTTATAAATTGGGCCGTGATGAGGATTCGAACCTCCCTCAAGACAATAAAAGACACTAAAAGATAGTGGGTTTAAACAACTAGAAGGAAACGGGTTTAATCCAAAAGAAGAAAGAGGGGTAGTCCACTAAGAGAACGTGAGCTTAAACCACAAGAAAATAGTTGGTTTAAACTGCTAGAAGATAGTGTTGGTTTCAGCCAATAGACGATAGTGGGTTTAAACCACTATAAGAAAGCAAGTTTGAAACGTGTCAGAAAATCGCTTCTTTACTCTTTCAGAGTGAAATGTTTCACATGTCAGTAACTCTATTTGCGATGCAGTAACTATATCTCTTTCCTTTCTAAATCAGTTCTTTTCCTATTTGCATCCACTGAATTCGCGTTCAATGTAAGCTTGACATTTTTTTTTTAGTTTATCCTATTTATATCCTGCTTCCAATTTCAACCCGTTCTCGTACTTTCGTATAGTCAATATTGACTTATTAAATACGTGCATGTGTGACATACTAAACATACTAGTTTACCTTGAAAAGCTTCATAGAAAACACCGACCTTACCTAACTTTCTTAGTATGTTAAGATAAGCATCTTATTGATTCGTAATTACAATTATTACTTAACCTATTATATGTATAGGTTAAGTAATAATTGTAATTACGAAGCAATAAGATGCTTAACTTAACCTATTATATGTTTAGGTTAAGTAATAATTGTAATTACGAAGCAATAAGATGCTTATCTTAACATACTAAGAAGGTTAGGTAAGGTCGGCGTTTTCTATGAAGATTTTCAAGGTAAACTAGTACGTTTAGTATGTCACATATGCACGTATTTAATAAGTCAAAATTGACTGTAAGAAAGTGCGAGAACGGGTTGCCAATTTTCTTTTAAGGAAGCTGGGGTTAGGATATTAAAAGCTATTCTAGTACAATCAATATTTATTTACTTTTATATGTAAAAAGGGCTGTAACTGGTCCAAGTTTCAGCATCGCAGTCTAAATAGAATGGGAGAAAAAAACAAAATTTTTTGACGATTTTTCAACATTTTTCAACGTGTTGCTACAAACACATATGTCAACCGAAATTTCTATGACACTCAGCTATCACATTAGCATATATTAAAGGTTTTGTAGCCAGATTTCTATCCCAAATGTATTTAGTGCAATAATACAAATTTTCAAAGTTTCCCTAAAAATATATGCAGCAAAATGTTGTTTATAAATATTTATAAAATCAATAAATGGACTTAGGAAAACAGTGCGGCAACAGATTTTAGAGACATAAACTCTACATATAAGCTGTAAGTTTCATGTAAATTGATTACAAAATGAAAGAGTAGAGATAACGTTTACGTTACTTGAAAATATATTAATAAAAAGTAAAGTTAAAGATTCCGCCATCTGTGACTGAAGTTGACATCAACCAATTTTCTCCAAAATTGACACACTTACAGATAGAATTACGTGCAGTCAGGTGTATACATTATGGTCCTTATCGAACCAGATAAACATAAATTATAATTATAAATACTAATTAATAATAACTAATCCTTGTGTGATGTAATCTAGATTAACTATTTAATTAATTGTGTCAGCCAACAGTGTAACACATCAGTTAGTCTAAGTCACACCAACACATCGCTACTTTCACCTCATGTATAAGGTAGCCTTAGTGGGACACAGTCAATTACCCACAACACTTAGACCTATACCTCATACAGAAGTAAGAATCTTTAGGTCACCAGGAGCAACAGCTCATAACTTTTATAACAATTCCACACTAACACCTGCGTTAGAGTGGCCTCACCATCTAACCATTATATACTTAGGTGGTAATGACATCCATCCTACTCGTCATCCAGCTGAGGTGATCAAACACCTTAAAGCCATAATTTCTTCTTTCAAGCTCATCAGTAATTCGGTAGTATTCACGTTAGTGGAACCTCGCCAACCAAGTCAAGATAATCGTTGGGGAGTAACACCAGAATACTACCAGATTCATTCAAATCGTTGAATAAACAAATAAAAAATGTCCCTTTTTTAAACAACATTTTTTGTATAAAACTAATTATTACATTTTTTTATTATATGCTATTGTGATAGCTGAGCGTCATAGGCATGATTTCAGTTGACCAATTCGGAAAAAAATTGACTCATAATTCAATATTTTTTCTCCGTTCCCATTTAGGCTACGATGCTGAGACTTGGACCAGATGAAACCCTTTTCATATACACCTTGTCAAAAAATTTTGATTGAAATCAAACTAATTTTTATTTATTGCATATTTTTTGGAAATTTGGTATCTAATACCCCCTTAACCCATTTGAATTAAATAAGAGAGTCCCGGCCTCCTCTCCGCCTTGGGAATGTAATGGGTGTTCTTTTTTTCGTTTGTGTTCATAAGAGAGGTTTCTGATGCCCTGAATATATTATGCACACTAGGGAAATTACATTAATTATTTTGCGCGGTGCATAAATGTTCGGAATTTAAGCAATAGCATCTTAAATTGTTTCAAAAGGCCGTTTAGAAAATCCATAAAAACAGTGTAATATTTTATATATATATATATATATATATATATATATATATATATATATATATATATATATATATATGTCGTACCTATTAGCCAGAACTCACTTCTCAGCCTACTATGCAAGGCCCGATTTGCTTAATAAGCCAAGTTTTCATGAATTAATGTTTTTTTTCGACTACCTAACCTAACCTAACTTTTTCGGCTACCTAGCCTAACCTAACCTATAGAGATAGGTTAGGTTAGGTTAGGTAGGGTTGGTTAGGTTCGGTCATATATCTACATTAATTTTAACTCCAATAAAAAAAATTGACCTTATACATAATGAAATGTGTAGCTTTATCATTTCATAAGAAAAAAATTAGAGAAAATATATTAATTCAGGAAAACTTGGCTTATTAGGCAAATCGGGCCTTGCATATATATATATATATATATATATATATATATATATATATATATATATATATATATATATATATATCACTAAGAGCTCTTTGACCCGGCCAGGATTCGAACCCATGCCGTCCAGGATCACCCCTAAACGTACACAGTACCATGACCAAAACACACAGTACCGTTTGGTCACGGTACTGTGTTCGTTTAGGGGTGATCCTGGACGGCATGGGTTCGAATCCTGGCCGGGTCAAAGAGTTCTTAGTGATATATGGCTTGCGCGTTCATGCAGCTTTCTCATATATATATATATATATATATATATATATATATATATATATATATATATATATATATATATATATATATATATATATATATATATATATTGTTGGGGTTTCCACCTCTCTATTATTCTCTACCCTTACTCTGGGGTGAGCAATAGTTATGCTCAAGGTAACTCACCGTAGCCCTGCGGGTCTTCCCTCGATCCTCACGGCGCCACTGCACGCCAGGAGAGTCTCCCAGTCAATCTTAACGGCCTCTTATTAAGAAAGAGTGAGAACACAACTCGTTCACATCGACTGTCGTGTGCCCTCCCCAACAATAGGGCTCTACGGTTATCCACAAGATCGCCAACTGGTGTTTAAGGTGGCCAGTAACACCATCAGTGGACTGGTGTATTCAGTGGTAGCCTTGGCAAGGTCACACTCAAAGATCAGGAATCAGGCAGGTACTTATTGTTATCACTCTATGTTTACCAGTATAATATAGCCACAAGATCAATGGAGGGGATGATAAAAACACAAAGAGAGTTTTGTATTTTACTTAAAATGTATGAAAGATGTCACAAGGCCACACAATAATCGATAAATCAACTGATCCTGACTCGGCCGGTAATTCCCACGGATATTATGCGACCGCTAGAGGGCAACACTCTCCCCTCCTCATCAAGTGTCAAGAACAGCTGATCGCAATGGCCTCTCCGCGCGAACTTGGCTTGTTTTCTAGATTCACGCGCGCTGTTTCATTAAATTCTCCAATATTACTAGAAACTCGCACACTCGATATTGGCTAAATAAACCGTATTACTCAGTTACACTGTACTCAGGCTCAAACAGTCTTTTCTACAATCAATGCTATAATGATTCACTGTAATGGCTTCACATTGTTCTTCACTCAACAATATATTATGAACTATTAACACTGGAGTTTTCAGTACTTTCTCTCGTTGGGGATAATGCAATAATTCACTGTACTCACAAATGATTATTCACTGAATGAACACAGACATATATATGGTATATAAATCAATCATCAATACATGGAAAATAAATAGTTTCTGGGCACATAGCCTAACCTCCAAATACTGGCATAATATTATATATAATTCACCACTATATGTTCATATCAAAATCTATAGAAAGATATACACAACACAGTAAATTTATCACTGGTTCCTGGTGCCTGTACACACCAATAATCAACATGAATATTACAAGTACTCTTGATAGTACTGTCTAGCACACTGGTGCTTTACCGTGACATGGGTGAGACTTGCTCACGACATATAAAATCCTCAGGCTAGAAAATATAGCCGAATAACATAGCTAACTAAAGGGGAATGGGGAGGGAACTAGAACCACCTACTTCACCCTATCCTCCGATGAGAGTCGAGATGTAGCTCCTGGTCCTCGTGTCGGGAACGCCCCCACACTACACGTCGTCGTGTCCTACCAGAGCCTCTCGTCGTCCCACCGTTTAGCGCGTCGTCTCCGTGCCTCCTCACTGCAGGTCCGTCCTCCTTCTTGACTTCTTGAAGGTTGGAGTCGGTCTCCTGGCCGTCGTCTTCTCCCAGCAACGGCTGTCGCCTACGTCTCAGCTACAGTCGTCCGGTTTCCCCAACTAGTCCTCTCTTCCTCAGCTACCCAGTGGCTCTGTCTGCCACTACGCTGTCACGAACTGGTGAATTGCCACAGACGTCAACATACGTCACTGCACGGCTTCACTGCTACTGGCACAGTACCTGACTGGAGCACTTGTTGCTCAAATAACCGTCAATTCCCTCTTCTGGTTCAACACATGAACTAGGGAAGACTTCTCAGAGTACTGGCGGACTTCAGGTGACGCGTAAATCCACGGTAGTGGGAAATAGCTGTCCGACAGAAAGGACCACTCGTCGCACGTCCGACCTCTATGACGTGTCGTGTCTGACTGCTGGCGCCAGCTCGGCGCGCTGGCCGGACCCCCTTCCTTCGTGACGTCACTTTTACTATGGGAGGTTTTCATTGGCTCCCGGTGCCACACTGCTGTCGGTGACCAATCCGGTGCCACTGACGTCACACGGTTTTGGCGGGAGATCAGGGAGGTAAGCGCCATCTTGGCTCCCTAAAGGGCCTAAACCACAGGCCAAAATATCACTATTTCACAAATTTCTCGGCTCTCCGAGAACACTTCACTCTCTCCCATATATCAAATTGTAGCCTGCAACGTAGAGAACGCTTGGGAAAAGTAGACATGACTCTTACTGCAGGCGTGGGAGAATTATAAGGGGGGGAACACCGTCACAATATATATATATATATATATATATATATATATATATATATATATATATATATATATATATATATATATATATATATATGTCATTATGTCATTACACAAAAAAGTTACAATATTGATTACATGCAGGGTACAAGGCTGCTTGTCACAAGTTGAACAGCTCTTCCAGCTCCTCAGATGGCGGGCAGGAACCATGGATGCAGTAAGCATTTCCTCTCTGGATTGCCACACTAACGCGCTGAAATAGAAAACTGGCAGCTCTAGGGTCTCTAGTTGTTTCGACACAAGACGATGTTCGATGGCCATCGAACAAAAAGTCTTAGTCGACATGAACTTGAAACCGGCCATATACTGCAGGTATGTCGACGACATTTTTACACAGGTACCTGATGTCAGACATCTGCAGGAGCTGAAGGAGGCATTTAAGCGGAATTCTGTGTTGTGTTTCACTTACGAGATGGAGAATGATGGGAAGCAGCCCTTTCTAGATGTAACAGTCATGGAAAGGAGCGGAGGTTTCCACACTGCAGTCTACACTAAGGAAACAAACATAGGAATGTGCCTCAATGCCAACAGTGACTGCCCAGACAGGTACAAGAGAAGTGTCGTTAAAGCTTATGTCGACCGTGCTCTCAGCCACAGCTCAGGATGGAAGCAAGTCGATCAAGGACTCTGTAGGGTAAGGCAGGTCCTAGTCAACAACGGCTACTCCAATGGTTTCGTTGAAGACATCATAAGAAGGAAGGTGAAACGCCATGCAACCTCTGAAGAGACAACTAACACAACAACTGTACCCCCTTATTAGACTATTCTACAGGAACTTCTTCTCCACAGCTCATAAAACGGAGGAAAGGGTCCTGAAAGATATTGTTAATAGAAACGTTATCCCTACAGACAAAAATCAGAAGATACAATTGACGATTTACTATAAAACCAAGAAAACTGCCAACCTACTCATGAGAAACTCTCCAGACACAAAGCAGAACACTTTGAAAGAGACCAATGTCGTCTATGCCTTCAAATGCCCACTTGGGGACTGTAAGCCTCAAAGAACTCAGTATATAGGCAAGACAACAACATCTCTTTCCAGGCGATTAACGATGCATAAGCAACAGAGCTCCATTTAGGAACATATAATCTCTTCCCACAACCAAACCATCACCAGAGAAGTCTTAACAAATACACGGAAATCATCGATAGATACAGCGATAGCAGGCGGCTGGACATCTGCAAGGCACTACACATTAAGAATTCGACACCAGCAATCAACAGCCAATTAATGCACAACTATATTCTACCCACTTCAAGACTCTGCACCAATATAGAAGCATCAAGAAATATGGGCCAATAGGCCCTCTGCAGTTACTTCCATTCTTACCTTTAACTTACAAAATATTATACCTATTGTTTCGTGTTCTGTCTTGTGTTGAAAGTTTGTTTTCACCTCATCCAAAACTGTTGTAACATATCACCTCACCCAAATGCAGATATAAAATCAAAGCTGTTTAAACTCTGTTTAGTGTTTGCAGGATATAGTTGTGTGTGTGTAAACTAAAGTCTTTGAAAATGTAATAAGTTATTACGAAACGCGTTCAAGTGTCGCGTCACACTAGAAAAAAAAATGAATTTTGGAGAATTGATTCAATTACCATCAACAGTGAAAAGAAACATAAGAAATATTGCGAAAATTCGTGTTAGAATTATTAATCTTACTTTTTCGGTCATATTTATTAATATATATATATATATATATATATATATATATATATATATATATATATTATAGGATATACATGGGTTGATATAAAAATAATAATACAAAAAGGTACTTAAAGGTTATGGATCTCTTGAAAAACACGACAATGGGAAACATTGATGACTGTCACAGACGGGTTCGATCATTGTTGCAAGTCAAACACTTCTTCAAATTCCTCTGAAGTTGGACTAGTGCCCAAGACGCAACAGGCATTTCCCCTCTGAATCGCAACACTGAGGCGCTGGAACAAGAAACTTTTTGCTCTCTGGTCTTTTGTAGCGCTGATCAATTTGTTCCCCAATTCCTTCAGGAATTTCAATGCACATTTTCCCCACGAACCGAGGGTCTCCGAGCCGATCGGAACAAAGCTGTAACAGTGTGCCAGACCTCTATTTAATAATTTTCTGCGATTCCCTGAAAGAAGCAGCACCACCGCTTTCACGTGTGCTGAAGTGGAGGTAGGTACTGGCCAGTGTGGCAGCGCACGTGTAGTCCCACACCACTTGCTTACCATCCTTCCAAGGTAGCAAGGTGACCCCATCAGGGCGCTTCTGAGGGTCGTTAGGTCTGGATAAGTGTGGTTCTCTTTGTGCCGGGCAGCGGGCTGTGGCGAGGCTCCTCTTGATGATGTCGTTGACTTCTTCATGTCTTGCAATCTTACCCTGTGATTTACCACATACCAAACCATGACGACCATATTGGTCTGCCATCGCAGTTCCGCAGATGCACCAATGTTCGGTGAGGATGGGAGCGACAAGCCGAAGGGCAACTCCAATGCGGAGAGCGTCATGACTGAGGCGAGTTCCCAGGGCTGCATTGGGCACAGCAAATAAAAAATCCCCGGCGTGGGGTGCTGTTACCGCTAGGAGGCGGGCTTTGTTTTCAGCATCAGCGTTGTCAATCATTGCTGTGACAGTCTTTTCCATTATGGGGCTATCCCAGTGGGCCTGCTTGTGGTCTTTTGGGACTTGTGGTCGGGGTTGAGGGTGTGCATTGGTGTCCCATTGTCTGGCTGCTTCGATGAACGTTTGATCATGAGTTCCCGCTGTCTCTCTTATACGCTCTGGTAGGATCTGCCCTACCAATTCGTTGGCTGCTGTACATAAGGATAAGAATGATGGAAGTGCTACCTCAGTTGCCTTTCGTATGCCTATCCTCCCAAATCTCACTGGTAGTGTTGCTTGGTCCCACTGACTGTCTTCTAAATCTAGGTTGAGCGCCTTCCTGAATATTGACCTGAGGAGCTCATCATATTGATTTAGAAGTGGGTTTCCAAAAGTGGGTGCACCACCTTAAGAAGTATGTTAGCCTGGGCAAGGTAAGGCACTTTGTGAGAAGGTAGAGGGCATCGTGGAGGTCCAAGTCCCCTATTCTCTCTTCCACCCTCTTTAGGTCTCTAAACTTTTCGTCAAGGACTGCAGCAATGGCATTGTGGCCCAGAGGTGCTCCAAGTAGTGTGCTGTCGGTGGGTTTAATGACTGAGGCTCCGGTAAAACTTTTTTCACTGTTCTATATTATATATATATATTATATATATAATTATGAAATTTCTATATTTTTCTTGTCAATTTTTTCCATTGACTAATTTCTTTTGTTGACTATCTTTGATTTCTATGAAGGTGGATTTGATATTTCCCATACCTGACGTACAATTTAGTGCAGGGATTATGCATGATTCAACTAATTGCATGACTCTTCCTCCAGTTGCATTGTCTATCTCAATGCAGCAGTTGCATTTCTTGACCCCCACCATGTCTATTTCCGGATCTCAAAGCCAGATCCCCCTGTTGCATTCCCTAGTGTAATCAGCTAAGGCTCGGAGCCTTGGTCTTTGTTGTATTCGCCGGGTGTTCAGCCGGAGCTGGCAACCAAATCGCTCGAATGAGGAGGCTAAGGGATGATTGTATACAGATTAGATGAATTCTCTTAACAGCACGACTATGAACATGTCATGCGTTGGGGTTTAGTTAAAGTGCAGATCTTCATTTGTTGTTCATTTCTAATCAGTCCAATCAGAGGAAGAAGGAAAGATCAAGAATGATTGGAAGCAAATTAAGGATGGAGGGAATAGGATCCCAAGAGAGAATGATGATTGTAAGAAAAAGGAATAATGGTAAAGAATTTAATATGAAAGACAGTGAGAGGGTTGAATGATTGGAAAAAGTATAAGTGTGAAGGAGAACTGTA
>NC_091157.1:19673756-19766256 GCF_040958095.1 Procambarus clarkii | reverse complement strand
GTTATCGTAATTATGATACCCTATTTGAGGCCTTCGCACGCCAGCCCGTTATCCTAAGGTCTCCTAACGTCAAGAAAACGGTCCACGTAAAGTGCCCATATCCTAACCTACCAGAGGACCCAAAACAGAAAACAGGACAGTTATTCACTTCCGCCAGCCGCTTCCATTTTCTAGTACGACCATTTCTGGCCTTCGGTAACACACACGAGCGAAAAGCGACGTTTATAAAAGAACTGATTGGGCACGCAACCACATTCAGCCCTTCACTCCGTTCTTCACTCTCTACACTTCCATCTTTTATACCACTGTTTAACCATTTGGGAAGGATAGGGACATATGACATTGATGGAATTACTCGTGGATAGAGGTATAAAAGTGTTACTGGTTGACAAACGGGATAGCAGGATTACGGGGGGAACTAATGGAACATTTGGAGGTACTAATTTTGGGACGCTTAGGACAGTGTCTTAGAAAAGATTTTCTATCGATCCCTAATGACCCTGAACCTTTTTTACCCATCCTCACCCAACCCCACTCCACTGGATGACCCTTGACCACTCAGCCAAGAACATGTGTGAGACAGCAAGAGGGAGGGAGGGAGGGAAGACGACAACGGGACTGTTGGAGAGTGATGGAGGAGAGACAAATGTGTTGGAGGGAGGGAGGGATGGAGAATGGTCCCTGGACTGAAGGCTGGAGCATCCTGCCCTTGCGTGACCTGAGCCACATACCGGGTTATCCAGGATGTGTCTGGGAGGATGAGAGGAATATGAGAGAGTAAAGGTTATTGTTGTTGTCTGAAAGACGAGAGAGAAATGTGGCATTGATGGGGGTGATGGGGGGAGGGAGGAAGGGGTGGGGAATGAGCTGAGGAAGACGGTCTCCAGCACCACATGCTCAGCATCTCTCTGTCTCACACAACAGAGTGAAGACCGTCATCAATGGCTGTTTACTGTCAGTCCTTCTCTCTGTATCTCCACCTTACCATTTTTTGTTGTTGTATATTCCAGGAACTCCAGACGTGTTCTTGATACATGTTTTGCTGTTCTGGCGACGGTGTTCTGCTTTTTTTGAGTTTTTTTTTCTTTTACGTGCGCGTGCGATCCAACAAGTGTACGCTCGTGCACACACGCACACTCCCCCCGCTCACCAAGCACAAAGGTGGAAGATAGCCAGTTTAGTTACAATTTTCAAGAACGGAGAAAGAGAGAGAGGACACTAAACTTTAGACCAGTCCTCCTAACACAACATATAATGTGGTGGAGAAGATTGTGAGAAAGTGTCTAGAAGCACCTCGGACGAGGGCAACATTGCAACAGGCCATCAACACACGGCCAACGATCGTCAATCTTGCATCAACAATTTAATGCAATTCTATAGTCAGGCGACAGAGATTAAACAAGGCAGAGATGAGAGAGCAGACTGAATACTTTGGTGATTGTGGAAAACCTTTTGACATAGTAACTCGTAGAGCACAAGTTGGAGAAGCAGGCAGGAGTGATATGGTGTTATAGTGGATAAGGGAGTACCTAAGCGACAGAAGACAGCATGCTACTGTGAGGCGGTTACTTCTTAGAGAGCTGGTGGTGCTGGTGTTGGTGGTTTTGGTGGTGGTGGTGCTGGTGGTGCAAGTGGTGGTGGTGGATTGTGGTGGTGCAGATGGTGGTGGTGTTGGTGGTAGTTGTGCTGGTGGGGGTTGTGGTGGTGGTGATGGTGATGGTGGTGGTGCTGGTGCAGTTGGTGATGGTTGTGGTGGTGGTAGTGCTGGTGGTGGTGTTGGTGGTAGTTGTGCTGGTGGGGGTTGTGGTGGTGGTGATGGTGATGGTGGTAGTGCTGGTGCAGTGGGTGATGGTTGTGGTGGTGGTTGTGGTGGTGGTGGTGGTAGTGATGATGCTGGTGATGGTTGTGGTGGTGCTGGTGATGGTTGTGGTGGTGGTGATGGTGGTGGTGGTGGTGGTAGTGGTGCAAGGCGAGGCCTCCCACAGTTTACACCCCGGGCTATTCACCCTCTTCATCTCACCCTGGCAACCGTGTCCAGATTTATTCGAAATTTGTGATATCCAGCAATTTTTTTTCATTTTATTTTATGACAGACATTATTTTTCATTCTTTTGGGTCCTCTTCATTACCTTAAAGAAACCTTAATAATGTTCCCATTTTTATTTTTTTTATTTTTCACTTGAAGGGGAAATATTGTTATGTCATAGGAGAAATTATAGTAATTATTTATAAGAGTTATTACATGTAATCTATTATATTTGATTTTACCGTGAGGAAGATGGAAGATCATGGAAGATGGAAGATGGGTATCCTGTGGTTAGTTGATATCGTGGGAAGCGAGATAAACCCTTTATTTTGGTATCGTGAAAGGCTGGTACCCTATTGTTTGATATCGTGGAAAGCATGATACCAAATTGTACTTGTGCTTACATATGTTTGATATTTTCTTTGTGGATATCTGAAATGAATAGTTTACATATAGTGCATCAATATGTATATGTATGTATATTATATATATATATATATATATATATATATATATATATATATATATATATATATATATATATATATATATATATATATATATATATATATGTATGTATATTTAAAGCAGTCGTTCTTGTTCACGTGTGTTAATAATTTTAATCGAAAGGTTATGATAAATGATTTTAATTCGAATATTTTCTATATTTTATAGGATCTTCATCTTCTTGAAAGATGAAAATTAACTCTCCAAAATAAGTATCACACATTTCAATTCCCATTAACAGTGAATAAAATATAAAAAACAACCAAAGTAATATTATGAGAAAATGCTAAACAAAGCGATAAAGATACAAAGAAATATAACAGAAACATTACTTGTGGTAGAGCAAGAGAGAGAGAGAGAGAGAGAGAGAGAGAGAGAGAGAGAGAGAGAGAGAGAGAGAGAGAGAGAGAGAGAGAGAGAGAGAACAGGCAATGTGTAAACATTTGAACAAAGTTTATTCAGCAGTTTTAATCGACCTGACACTTATCACTTAAGCCGCGTTTCGCTGAAACACTCTTAATCATCCTCAGAGGCAGACGGAAAGTAAATATAAATTAACAGAACCCGACAGAATATATTTAAAGTAGGATAGGGGTAAGGTAAGGTTGTTTTAACCCTGTTAAAGAGACGAAACGTCCTGCCTTCGCCTCGATAACGTCTCTCTTCATCCTTAATGAACTAAATTGTCCTCCTCTGCTCGTCTAGGCTCGTACAATTCGTCTGCAGCCACCTCAGAGCAATTGTTAAATGGTTTTTAGATAGATAATTTGTCAACTTCCTTCAAATTCGTAATTGTGACACATTGTCTACCAAAACGACTGTTTCCCAACACACACACACACACACACATTATATATATATATATATATATATATATATATATATATATATATATATATATATATATTACATTTTCAAAGACTTCACAAATACACAACTGATTAGAACGTATCTCTGATTTTATATCTACATTTGAGTGAGGTGGGAAGGGTGATGTGGCATTAACACAAGACAGAACAAGAGGGGATATTTAATAGGGTATTAAAAGTATCAACACAAGACAGAACAGAAACAATGGGTATTGAATAGAAGTGTTTGTAGAAAGCCTATTGGTCCATATTTCTTGATGCTTCTATATTGGAGCGGAGTCTTGAGGTGGGTTTTTAGACGCGACACGGGCGCGTTTCGTAAAACTTATTACATTTTCAAAGACTTCACAAATACACAACTGATTAGAACGTATCTCTGATTTTATATCTACATTTGAGTGAGGTGGGAAGGGTGATGTGGCATTAACACAAGACAGAACAAGAGGGGATATTTAATAGGGTATTAAAAGTATCAACACAAGACAGAACAGAAACAATGGGTATTGAATAGAAGTGTTTGTAGAAAACCTATTGGTCCATATTTCTTGATGCTTCTATATTGGAGCGGAGTCTTGAGGTGGGTACCCACCTCAAGACTCCGCTCCAATATAGAAGCATCAAGAAATATGGACCAATAGGCTTTCTACAAACACTTCTATTCAATACCCATTGTTTCTGTTCTGTCTTGTGTTGATACTTTTAATACCCTATTAAATATCCCCTCTTGTTCTGTCTTGTGTTAATGCCACATCACCCTTCCCACCTCACTCAAATATATATATATATATATATATATATATATATATATATATATATATATATATATATATATATATATATATATATATATATATACAGTGTCATACCACGGAGGAAGAATTAATTACAGGAATTTCTTTAGGTACTTTCGTATATTAATACATCTTCAGAAGGAATATTAATATACGAAAGTACTTAAGGAAATTCCTGTTTCAATTCTTCCTCCGTGGTCTGACACGGTCACATTTTTCATCACGTGTTAATTTTCGTGATTTACGCACACAAACACACACACACACACACACACACACACACACACACACACACACACACACACACACACACACACACACACACACACACACACAGAATAACGAGGATAAGACAGGACAGAGATGGTTGGGCAGACTGCATATTTCTGGACTGCCAAAAAGCCTTTGATACAGTACTGCACATGAGACTGCTGTTCAAGCTGGAGAGGCAGGCGGGGGTGGGGGGAAAGGTCCTAGCATGGATAAGGAACTACCTAGCAGTAAGGAGCCAAAGAGTTACGGTAAGGGGCGAGAAGTCGGACTGGCGAACAGTAACAAGTGGAGAACCACAAGGATCGATGCTGGGACCAATTCTATTTCTTGTATATGTTAGCGACATGTTTACAGGCGTAGAGTCCTACATGTCGATGTTTGCGGATGACGCAAAGTTGATGAGAAGAGTTGTGACAGATGAGGATTGCAGGATCCTCCAAGGGGACCTGAACAGGTTGCAGAGATGGTCAGAGAAATAGCTACTGGAATTCAACACGAGCAAATGTAAAGTTATGGAAATGGGACTAGGAGATAGAAGACCAAAGGGACAGTACACAATGAAGGGGAACAGCCTACCTGTGACGACGCGCGAAAGAGACCTGGGGGTGGACGTAACACCTAATCTATCTCTTGAGGCACATATAAATAGGATAACGACAGCAGCATACAAAAGTTAGAACATCATTCAGAAACCTAAGTAAGGAGGCATTTAGGGCGCTTTACACTGCCTACGTGAGGCCAGTCTTAGAGTATGCCGCCTCATCATGGAGTCCACATCTGAAGAAGCATATAATGAAACTGGAAAAGGTTCAGAGGTTTGCAACGAGACTCGTCCCAGAGTTACGAGGGATGGGGTATGAGGAGCGCCTAAGGGAACTGTGCCTTACGACACTAGAAAGAAGAAGGGAGAGGGGGACATGATAGGAACGTATAAGATACTCAGAGGGATTGACAGAGTGGACATAGACGAAATGTTCACACGGAATAGTAACAGAACGAGGGGACATGGATGGAAGCTTGAAACTCAGAGGAGTCACAGAGATGTTAGGAAGTTTTCTTTTAGCGTGAGAGTAGTGGGAAAATGGAATGCACTTCAGGAACAGGTTGTTGAAGCAAATACTATTCATAATTTTAAAACTAGGTGTGATAGGGAAATGGGACAGGAGTCATTGCTGTAAACAACCGATGCTCGAAAGGCGGGATCCAAGAGTCAATGCTCGATCCTGCAGACACAATAAATATATATATATATATATATATATATATATATATATATATATATATATATATATATATATATATATATATATATAAATATATATATATATATATATATATATATATATATATATATATATATATATATATAAATATATAAGCCTATACTTGCATAAACCACAAGTGAAGATAAACAATCTTTGGACAACACCCACCAGTGGGACTCGAACCCAGAAAGCACAACTACCTTCCAGTAGCTGGCATAACTAGTATGCTTTAACCCACTACGCCATCAGACCTTACAAAAGAAGTAGATAGTTCGAGATATATATATCTCAAACATCTCTACCTCCCGAAGGCACCAGATGAGTGAGGGGTCAGTCTGCAATTTTCGTCAAGCCACTGTCAATGTGAGAGAACTCGTGTCCAGCTTATAAGCCTATACTTGCATAAACCACTTCTTTTGTAAGGTCTGATGGCGTAGTGGGTTAAAGCATACTAGTTATGCCAGCTACTGGAAGGTAGTTGTGCTTTCTGGGTTCGAGTCCCACTGGTGGGTGTTGTCCAAAGATTGTTTATCTTCACTTGTGGTTTATGCAAGTATAGGCTTATAAGCTGGACACGAGTTCTCTCACATTGACAGTGGCTTGACGAAAATTGCAGACTGACCCCTCACTCATCTGGTGCCTTCGGGAGGTAGAGATGTTTGAGATATATATATCTCGAACTATCTACTTCTTTTGTAAGGTCTGATGGCGTAGTGGGTTAAAGCATACTAGTTATGCCAGCTACTGGAAGGTAGTTGTGCTTTCTGGGTTCGAGTCCCACTGGTGGGTGTTGTCCAAAGATTGTATATATAAATATATATATATATATATATATATATATATATATATATATATATATATATATATATATATAAATATATATATATATATATATATATATATATATATATATATATATATATATATATATATATATATATATATTTTATTAAATATGACCGAAAAAGTAAGATTAATAATTCTAACACGAATTTTCTCAATCTTTCGTACATTATGCTTCACTGTTGGAGGTAAATCAAAAATCACTTCTCCAAAATTCATTTTTATTTCTAGTCTGACGCGACACGGGCGCGTTTCGTAAAACTTATTACATTTTCAAAGACTTCACAAATACACAACTGATTAGAACTTGCATTTCCCTGATTCTTCTATTCAATATCCATTGTTTCGTGTTCTGTCTTGTGTTGATACTTTTAATACCCTATTAATATCCTCTAATGCCACATCATCCTTCCCACCTCACTCAAATGTAATGCCACATCACCCTTCCCACCTCACTCAAAAGTAGATATAAAATCAGGGAAATGCAAGTTCTAATCAGTTGTGTATTTGTGAAGTCTTTGAAAATGTAATAAGTTTTACGAAACGCGCCCGTGTCGCGTCAGACTAGAAATAAAAATGAATTTTGGAGAAGTGATTTTTGATTTACCTCCAACAGTGAAGCATAATGTACGAAAGATTGAGAAAATTCGTGTTAGAATTATTAATATTACTTTTTCGGTCATATTTAATAAAATATGTCTACAGGAAAGACTGCTACCAAAATATACTAATATATATATATATATATATATATATATATATATATATATATATATATATATATATATATATATATATATATATATAATCAATATATATATAATCATGATAGAGAATTGTGTGGGAAGGTATTGGGACCTTCACTATGATGGACGGTGAGGGAGGGAGGGAGGGAGGGAGAGAGATGAGGGAGAAGGCGCCATAGAGGGAGGAGTAACGAAGAAAAATATGAGGTAGGAGGAGCCGCGGCGATGAGTGGGGTAATAAACTTAATGTAAGGGAGGAGTAGTAGCATGAGATGAGGGGTGAGGGGTTTGGGAGAGGGGAGGGGGATGTAGAGAGAGGGGAGAGGGAGAGTGTGGAGATGAGAGGGAGCTGGAGAGGGGAGGGAGGCCGGGCAAAGTTAGAGAAGTAGCAAAGGTGTAGGCAAATAGGAAGTAGGCAAGATTTAGTGGGATAATTAGCCTAAAGAAGATGAAATAAAGAATCTGAGACGAAAAAAGGTCAGAGAGAGAGAGAGAGGGGGGGGGGAAGGAGGGAACTATCAGCAGAAAGCGTCAAGCCATTACGACTATATAGCACAGGGAAGGGGTCAGGATTTGGACTGGGACGGGGGAAAAGGAATGGTGCCCAACTACTTGGACGGTCGGGGATTGAACGCCGACCTGCATGAAGCGAGACTGTCGCTCTACCGTCCAGCCGAAGTGGTTAGGCAGAGAGAATGAGAGAGTAAAAATATCGTAGATAAGAACAAAAAGGGGAGAAAATACTCCAAATATCATTGCTGGAAAGGAACCTGGTAATAAGCGATAGAGACAATATCGCGATATCCGAGTAAAGACCAAAAATAAAGATAGAATGAGTCAAAGTTTTCAAAAGGACATAAAATAATATTAGGTAAATGGAACGACAATACCACGAGAAAAGGTCTTCAATTTTGGAGAAGAAAACCCCAAAATAACATGCCAAGTAGAAAACTTTGAATACGAAAGAAGAGGAGGAGAATATATAAGAACAAGACCATGTTTCACGATAAATTCCTTGTTTAAATAGCTGGAGAAAACCTCAGAAACTAAAATTTTTGAGGCAAGATCAGCACGTTGATGAAAACAATTTATTAAGGAAGACGTTTGTTTAGTCTTAAAGATCAACGAAGATTCCTTCAGATCAACTCTGCGGTTGACTGCAAAATAGAACAAGAATCTGCACAAAAGAACGAGAATAATTATTATAATAATTTATTGTAATTATTATAATAATTATTATTAATAATTTTTCAAGTAATTATGTCAGACAATGACACTGGTAATGACACCACTGACAGCTGCAGTAATTACCACATTAATGACACTAAAATATCCCCAAAATGAACAGGAGAAGTAAAATACGAGACCTGAACGTGAACAAGACAGCTTGAGGGAGTCATATCATTATCCTTCTTGTTATAGAGATAGCAACAGCTTAGTTGAACATTGCCTAAGCGTTATCGACTTGGATGAAGTCAATCCTGCAGATCTTTCCTGAGAACTTTTCTCTCTTCTTTAGTTTTCTCTCCTTTAAGAGAAGAACCTTGAAGTAGGAGAATCTTACTCAGCCACGTAGGCTCTGAGTAAGAGGGGGGGGGGAGGATCTTACTAGAGTGGGATCTTGAGTTATCTTGAGGTTATCTTGAGTTGATTTCGGGGCTTTAGTGTCCTCACGGCCCGGTCCTCGATCAGGCCGCCACCCCCAGGAAGCAGCCCGTGACAGCTGACTAACTCCCAGGTACCTATTTACTGCTAAGAAACAGGGGCATAGGGTGAAAGAAACTCTGCCCATCGTTTATCGCCGGTGCCCGGGATTGAACCCGGGACCACAGGATCATGTGTCCAGTGTGCTGTCCGCTCGGCCGGCCGGCCGGCCCCTCTCTCCATCCCGACCGGAACAGAGAGAGTAAATTTACCAGGACAAAAGATACACGCTTTTTAAAGTAAGCCCAGAAATGCATTATGAAGCAGGTCCCAAAAATGTATTTTAAATGATCCCCCCCCCCCCCCCCGCAACAAAAAAATAAAAAACATATTTTGAAAGTGGGCCTCAAATTGTATATAAAATTGGGGAGGCTAACTAAAATAACATGTAGTTAATTGATATCCAAAATGTATTTTCCATTGGGCTCAAAATTGTTTTAAAGTGATCCCAAAAATGCAGAACAAAGTGGGCCATCAGAAGCATATTAAAATCATCACTACAAATACAATGAACAGAACTCCACAGCACCAGAGATTTAGAACAACAAAATACAACCATGATACATGCAGCTTTATACATGCATGTATACAAACGCTTATACATGCCACAGAAAAAAATTATACTGGGACAAAGGACCACACTATCAGAGGAGCCCCTCAAGGCACATGGTATAAGAGGCCTGAACAATTATAAAAGAGGAATGAAACAATTCTAAAGGAGATGAGCCATGGGATTGTGAGAAAAGGAGAGCCCAATATATAAGACAACCAAAAGAGGGGATCAATAAGTTGAATCACAGACGAGGAAAGGGGCAGAGTGAGGAAGCAAGGAAGCCTTGTTATGAGAGGGAAGAGAAGTAGGGATGGAAGAATGGAGGGAAGAGGTAGAGAGAGGAAGATAGAGGCATGAAGGAAGGAGGAGAGGATGAACTGAGAGAGGGAGATGAGGTGAGTAAAGCAGGACTTGCAAATGAATGAAAGACGTAGAGAGAGGAGGAAGGAAGGTAGTACGGAAAGAATAAGAAAAGAATGAGATAGAGAAAGAAGAAGAGAGGTAGGGATGATGTACTCTCCACATACTCTCCCTCACGTGAGTATATCAAAGTACATGAAATACGAGCACTATCTGACTGGAAAGTGTGTGAAAAAGTATACTTTTGTATCCTAGAGAGTATCTTATGGTATAGTTATTATTATTTTATTATTGTTATTATTATTATTATTATTATTATTATTATTATTATTGTTGTTGTTTTCCATACAATTACTTTAATTTTAATTATTTTCAAGATGGTATTTATTGTTTCCTGTTCCCCCTCATGACAGACATAAACAACACGAAAGGTGTGTCAAGCTTGCAGACATAAACACTATTATGTCAAGGTGACAATAGTTACAGGGTGATTCTAATCACCCTGTAACAAGGTGACAATAGTTACAGGGTGATTCTAATCACCCTGTAACAAGGTGACAATAGTTACAGGGTGATTCTAATCACCCTGTAACTGAATTCCACATCCAATTGATATTCTTCAACACTTATCTTTCCGGCCCCTGCTCTCCACAGATGCTGTCATACACCACATACCCAACATGACCCATAGTCCTAACACAACCTGCCCAACATGAGCCATAGTCCTGGCTTTGCTGTCGTTCTCTCTTCCCTTTCTCAGTACGTCGTTCAAGGCTCTAACATCAATAGTTAGATCCTTAGAAGAAGATTACAGAAGGGCAAGATGGCTATCTCTTTTTTATGTCTCTGATTCTCTGTTATATTTCTCCTTCTTTTATTTATTTTTCGTGTTACTCTCTTTCCCTCATGTGGTAATTATGTTATTTTTTTCCTTTCATCTCGTAGGGAGTTTCTTTTAGTTTGGGTGTCGTGTTTTCCTTAGTCCACTTCTACCTCACCTTCTCTCCCCTCACCTTCTCTCACCTCACTTCACCTCCTACCTTGCCATGAAAAGAAATGTTTCTCATCATTTCTTCTTCAGTTTTGACTTGATAAACATGAGTTATTTGTTGACAGCCTCGTTATTGTGACTCGTTCTCTGCAATTAATACTATTTTTCCTGTGCTTATCTTTATTATTAATTTTTATTCTCTCTTTAAAAAATATTGTAACTAATTTTGGGGAGAACAATTATAGCAATGCATTCTGATTTGGAAAGGTTATATAGGGAGAGGTCGAGAAAAAATGACCAGCAAATTATTATATAGAAAATAATATAATGTAATAATAACATAATAATATAATTTATATTATTATATAATATATATATATATATATATATATATATATATATATATATATATATATATATATGTATATATATATATATATATATATATATATATATATATATATATATATATATATATATATATATTAGTATATTTTGGTAGCAGTCTTTCCTGTAGACATATATTATTAAATATGACCGAAAAAGTAAGATTAATAATTCTAACACGAATTTTCTCAATCTTTCGTACATTACGCTTCACTGTTGGAGGTAAATCAAAAATCACTTCTCCAAAATTCATTTTTATTTCTAGTCTGACGCGACACGGGCGCGTTTCGTAAAACTTATTACATTTTCAAAGACTTCACAAATACACAACTGATTAGAACTTACGTCTCTCTGATATTATATCTACATTTGAGTGAGGTGGGAAGGATGATGTGGCATTAACACAAGACAGAACAGGGGATATTAATAGGGTATTAAAAGTATCAACACAAGACAGAACAGAAAACAATGGGTATTGAATAGAAGTGTTTGTAGAAAGCCTATTGGTCCATATTTCTTGATGCTTCTATATTGGAGCGGAGTCTTGAGGTGGGTAGAATATAGTTGTGCAATAATTGGCTGTTGATTGCTGGTGTTGACTTCTTGATGTGTAGTGCCTCGCAAACGTCAAGCCGCCTGCTATCGCTGTATCTATCAATGATTTCTGTGTTGTTTACTAGGATTTCTCTGGCGATGGTTTGGTTATGGGAAGAGATTATATGTTCCTTAATGGAGCCCTGTTGCTTATGCATCGTTAAACGCCTAGAAAGAGATGTTGTTGTCTTGCCTATATACTGGGTTTTTTGGAGCTTACAGTCCCCAAGTGGGCATTTGAAGGCATAGACGACGTTAGTCTCTTTTAAAGCGTTCTGTTTTGTGTCTGGAGAGTTTCTCATGAGTAGGCTGGCCGTTTTTCTGGTTTTATAGTAAATCGTCAGTTGTATCCTCTGATTTTTGTCTGTAGGGATAACGTTTCTATTAACAATATCTTTCAGGACCCTTTCCTCCGTTTTATGAGCTGTGGAAAAGAAGTTCCTGTAAAATAGTCGAATAGGGGGTATAGGTGTTGTGTTAGTTGTCTCTTCAGAGGTTGCATGGCTTTTCACTTTCCTTCTTATGATGTCTTCGATGAAACCATTGGAGAAGCCGTTATTGACTAGAACCTGCCTTACCCTACAGAGTTCTTCGTCGACTTGCTTCCATTCTGAGCTGTGGCTGAGAGCACGGTCGACGTATGCGTTAACAACACTCCTCTTGTACCTGTCGGGGCAGTCGCTGTTGGCATTTAGGCACATTCCTATGTTTGTTTCCTTAGTGTAGACTGCAGTGTGGAAACCTCCGCCCTTTTCCATGACTGTTACATCTAGAAAAGGCAGCTTCCCATCCTTTTCCGTCTCGTAAGTGAAACGCAGCACGGAACTCTGCTCAAATGCCTCCTTCAGCTCCTGCAGATGTCTGACATCAGGTACCTGTGTAAAAATGTCGTCAACATACCTGCAGTATATGGCCGGTTTCAAGTTCATGTCGACTAAGACTTTTTGCTCGATGGTACCCATGTAGAAGTTTGCAAACAGGACACCTAGGGGAGAACCCATGGCGACCCCATCTACTTGCTTATACATGTGCCCATCCGGGCTCAAGAAGGGTGCCTCTTTAGTACAAGCTTGGAGTAGTTTCCTCAGAATACTTTCTGGCATGTCAAGAGGAGTACAGGCTGGATCACGATACACTCTGTAGGCTATCATTCCGATTGTCTCGTCCACAGGTACGTTGGTAAACAGCGATTCTACGTCCAACGAGGCTCTTATCCCTGTGGCCCGTGTGCCCCGCAGTAAGTCCACAAATTCCTTTGGAGACTTCAGGCTGAAGGCGCAAGGAACATAAGGAGTCAGCAGGCCGTTGAGTCGCTTCGCCAGTCTGTACGTGGGTGTGGGTATCTGGCTAATGATTGGCCGAAGTGGCCCATATATTATTAAATATGACCGATCTTACTTTTTCTTTTATTAAATATTATTAATCTTACTTTTTCGGTCATATTTAATAATATATGTCTACAGGAAAGACTGCTACCAAAATATACTAATATTAAAGTGCACGACCCAGCAGCAAGGAATCAAGCCTTCACGATAAAATATCGCCAGGATCTGATTCGTGATCAGATATACAAGGCAGAGAATGAAATCAAAGACAACAAAACGCAACTACTTCATGCTACAAACGAGTGGAGAAATAGCAACATCGACCATAGTATCCGTACCCGCATTGAACAACACCTCGACATCCTCACAGACCAACATCACCTCAGCACTGAAACAAGGATTATCAAGAAACTAACAACATTATATGGAGGACCTATGGCAATTCCACGACCAAGAGATGGCTTCCTGAACCTTGCAGGAAGTAACCTCACTGAGGACCAATTCACTCTCCTAAATCTGGGCATAAACTGTCATGTTATGTCCAGACCGAGTGAAATGGCCCGGAAAGTAGAGTTGGAAATTCTGTTGGACGACATATTCGACCTCGAGACACAAAAGAAGGTCACTACCAAAGATACCTTACAAGCAGAACTTATTGCAGAAGGAGGAAAGAATCGAGGCAACTACAGAAGCACCATACTGTCCCCCGAGCTTAAAGCGGCAGCTAAAAGCCTTCGTGAGAACAAGGAGATAGTTGTCAGGAGAGGTGACAAGTCGCCAATATATGTCATTCTTAAAAAAGACGAATATCTGGCGAAAATGAACATCATACTCTCTGACCAAACTAAGTTCCAAAGGGTAACGAAGGACACTACAGCCGAATTAAAAGCAAAGGTCAACAAACTGATCGAAACTGTGAACGCCAAGAAATCCGGACTCCACCTGCCAAAGATCATTGGGGAATATAAACCTGGATATGCGTATGGAAATGTCAAGACGCACAAGCCTGGAAACCCACTTCGGCCAATCATTAGCCAGATATATGGGAAGAAGTGAGTGCCCCCAAAGATACAAAGCCAGTGTTCTCAATGCTTATATTCGTCGAGCGCTTACCCACTGCTCTGAATGGAGCAACGTGAGTAGAGAGTTTGAAAGAGTAACTCAGGTATTGGTGAACAACGGATATAGCAACGCGGAAATAAACGCTGCTATAAGAAGACACTTGGACCGTTGGTATAATTCAGAACCTAGAACAGAAACCACAACACCCCCAATAAAATTATATTACAAATCAACCATGCACAGTGAACATATAAAAGAGGAAAGAATAATGAAAGAAATAATCCGTAAAGGAGTAAAAAGCACTACTCCTAACCAAAACATAAACCTGATAATATTCTACAAAACCAAGAAGACTTCCGAACTCCTTATCAAAAACAGCCCGAAGCCGACGGAGAACCCTCTACAGCAGTCAAGCGTTGTATACATGTACACTTGCCCCCACGAAGGATGTAACCTTCAATGTAAGTACATAGGTATGACGTCGACCAAGCTGACGAGGCGTTTGACATGCCATCTTCAATCTGGTGCCCCTAGGAATCACATGAGACAAGCCCATGACATTACTCTAACAAGAGAAATGTTGAACAAGAATACTTGCATAATAGACAAAACCCAAGATTCAAGAAGATTACAAATTCTTGAGGCAATTCACATAAGAATAGAGCGACCTACCATGAACACCCAAATCACGGAACTATTTACTCTACCCACCATGAGAGTAAGGACAAGACAAGAACATATCGATGCCAACACAGAAGACAATGTCCAACATAACAGGCCAATTACACTGGATTAATCTTTGTGTTTAGATAGGAGATGCCTCGTATGGGCCAATAAGCCTTCTGCAGCCCCTATGTTTATCCCTTATGTATCCCCCCATGTTTTCACCTTCATTGTATTATCACCTGACCTAATGCGGGTATAAAATCAACTAGTATTGTAAGATCTGTTCACTTGAGAATGAACCATGGAGGTTCGAAACGTCGTGCAAATTATACAAATAAGTGTAATACACTCTATAGTAAATCACTTCTTTTCTTCACCTTAAAAGTACGAAAATGAGTTTTGGAGAACTCCTATTTCAATTAAGCTCTGATGCTAAGAAAATAGTTAGAGGGATAGAAGCCCTAAACCAGAAAATAATAAATACAGAATATGCGGTCATATTCAATGAAACATATATATATATATATAGATATAGACAGATAGGGGGGGGAGCGGTCACGATAAGGATCAACAGGGCCACCTTCAGGTAGAGTAATTGCAATATTATGGTAATTAGGATGATGCAAATGAAGCTGTCTGTAAAGCAGGATAATCCACAAGGCTGTAATGAAAATAAAATCAGTCGCCTGTCTCATCCGACCCTCTTCATCACTCAGGACCTCCTTTTCCCCCCTTTCTGTTCCATATTTCTGTCTCCTTACCCTCTTCCACCCACCTGTTTCCTCCTCTTCCTCCTCCTCTTTCCCAACATTGCCCCATGTCTCTGTCACACATTTCTTTGACATATCACTGACAATTTTATTTTCCTAGCTAATTCTTTCCTATTCTTTCCCTATTCCTTCCACCGGTTATATCCATTTCTGTTACATATCCCTGTCACACCATTCTCTTACACCCTCCCTTTCTTTTCCACACACACACATTCTTCTCTTTTCTCATCACTCCCGTTTCCAAGTCGCCTATTTCTCTTGCACATCCCTGCCCCCATCCCCCTTCTCGCCCCTTCCATTGTCTTTCCCCTCCCATGGGACTGTTCCAGATCTGTTTAGAGTTCAAAAACATTTTACAGAACGAGACTCAATGAAAGAAGTTTCTACGGTAGGATGAACGACTGAATGTCCAAAAGTTCAAAGGGCCAGAGAGAGTGTACGAAACATCAGCTTTAACACCACAAATAAACGTGAACATAATAACATCTGCTGGATACTAAAGACCATTAAAGACTGAAGATATGTGCTGTTGTAACACAACGCTAAAGACTTTGGCAAGTCTACACAAGGATGACTTACAAAAGCCTGTTGCAGAAATTAAATACAAATATTATACACAACGTAGTCTGATAGCTGAGTGGACAGCGCTTCGGATTCGTAGTCATGAGGTTCTGGGTTCGATTCCCGGTGGAGGTTGAAACAATTGGCCATAGTTTCTTTCACTCTGATGATCGTGTTCACCTAGCAGTAAATAGGTACCTGGAAGTTAGACAGCTGCTACGGGCTGCTTCTTGGATGTAACAAAAAGGAGGCCTGGTCGAGGGCCGGGCCGCGGGGACGCTAAGCCCTGAAATCATCTCAAGAAGAAGATAACGTATGTTAGACTTGTTCACAAGTATGCAGCTCCTGCACAGAGTCCACAATTAGTCAAGCACAGTTGAAAATATTGTTGTAAAGACCTGACACATGTACCGGAAGGTATATAGGACCAAATATAGCCAACATAGTGGTTCTGAAGCGACACGGGAGAGGTGCCGGTCCTGTAACAAGCCATGGCGATTGAACAGAAGGAATTAGTTTACGGGCTCACCATAGCCCGTGCTACATGGACACTTCGTTCTGAGTAGCTAAATCTAAAACAACAACATCTACAGAAGGTCTTGATCGGCCAATGAATCTTCACCACCCAACACCACACTGGTGAACCAGGCGGCCTTGATGGATGAAAGCCGCACTGATTCTCCACCACCATGCGACCACTTTCCAAGAAGTGCGTCGCTGGCGCGCGTCATGGCCTCACCAAACACTACCCGCACTATAGCGTGGAAGGCTCGGGGTCTCCAGTTAGACATTCCCCTGGGCCTGGCTAACTCCAACCTCTCTGATCTGCTCCGTTACGCGCACGGCTTTATTGAATGTCTTGTAAGCAAGGGGGTAACGGTGGTAAATTATGGATGTTAAGGATGTGTTAAGGCAAGAGTTATGAGGATGAATTAAGGAAATATCACGAGAAAATTACCATTATTTCCCTAGAAAATAATGATAATATTACGACAAATTTTTATTAATATCATACAAAAATGAGGATGTTGAACCAAAGATTAAATTGAATATTTTAACAAATCAAAAATTAACATGATGATGTCAAGGAAATTATAATAACAGCAGAAATTACTTTCACAAAAGAGACAAACAGTATGATTGAAATAATAAGAAATATGGTCAAAAATTAATACAAATACAGATATCAATTGGGTGGGACACATTCAGAAAATGTGTCTTGGTTAGATGAGGTGGATATGAGAGGGGTTTGGCGTCATCACTATGAGTGTCTAACTAACCATTTGAAGGAGTGACCTCGACTTGGATACTCACCCCCCCTTCCTTTCCCCCCACCCCACTAATGAACATTAACCCATTTCTTCCATCTCCACTCCCTATCTCTCTCTTCTCCCATTTATTACCCATTATCGCTATCCTATTCGTCCCGTCTATTCTTTATCACATCTCTCTGGCCTTCATGCGTTCTTCACTTACCATTTTTTCCCTGTTGGATGTCCCATGAATCCCCCATTTCGCTAAGTTCCCCTCATCCCCTAACCTTACTCTCCCCCTCTCGAATCTTTATCTCTCCTTCCTCTATCCCTCCTTCCCTTCCCCTATCCCAAGTGTCGGCCCAACCAATCACATCGCTTAAGTGGAGCAGATTCTTTTTTTCAGGTGAATTCCAAAAGAGAGATTCAGTTGGTCTTCCATTTTCCGTTGTAAGAAAGTTTATTGGCACAAGAGCGCTCGAGAGATGCACTAAGGGTGTATATTAGGGGAGGTTTAATCAGTGTGAATGTGCCTCAGGGCGATATAATATGGGGGCTACTGATTACACAACGATTTTTTGGAGGTTACGTCAAGTTGCTTTAGAATTTGCTTTAGAAGTATTTGATAATCTACTTAATGCTACTTAATTATAATTGATGAGTATCACGGGGGAGATCTTCGCCTCTCCTCATATTATGAATGATTTATGCAATGGATTTCGGTATGATATTCTTGTTATCTATTTATTGTTATCTTATAGAAGTAAAATTATCTTGATATATACGTTAACAAGGTTCCCTGGAGAAGACTGATTTAGTTCATTCATCTCTAGAAGATGTGTGCTATTTGTGTGTGTATTCACCTAGTTGCATTTACCTAGTTGTGTGTGCGTGTGTGTGTGTGTATACTCACTTAGTTGTGCTTGCAGGGGTTGAGCTCTGGCTCTTTGGTCCCGCCTCTCAACCGTCAATCAATAGGTGTACAGGTTCCTGAGCCTATTGGGCTCTATCATATCTACACTTGAAACTCTTTATCACAGGTGTGTGTGTGTGTGTGTGCTCGTAACTTTCTTTGCAGCCAACTTCCGTGTCTACAGGAACCAACAAACTTGGTCAAAGTTACTGACGGTCACGAAAGGTATAGCAAGAAAACGGTAGAGAATTGAACACCGATATCCTTGGTCTAAGAAGTTTGACAAAAACTTTGAAGAAAAACAAAAAGGGAGTAACATTGTGTTGAAACACAGTGGAACCACCTCCATTAGACTTATTTATTAAGAAGCAAACAATTTGGTTGTAGAGATGATAGAAGCATAACAGATCAGACGGTGCAGAAAACTCCGCAATGAAACAAGTCTGAATTATGTAGAGGATCACATCATTGCCTTAAATAATGCTGGAATATTTGATAGGATTTGGCACTAAGGATTTGATAGGATTAGGCACTAAGGTCTATTCACCAATACTTCGATACGTCATTAGACAGGTAGACTATACCGTAAGTCATTAGGCGAAACTGAAGACAGTTTCACACATCTAAGACAATCTAATCCACCAGACAGCCAGGGTTACTTGAAGGATCTACGAAACCTATTTATCTTTCCACATACATGGAGGCTTTAAATTTATTAAATACTGTATGAGCTCTACGGTATTAGGAGATTGTTTATAACGATAAGGACCTTGGAATGTGAATTTACAGGGATCGTAAAGTGTTTAATAACTGTAAACAAAGCCGCCATGATTATGGAAAGATGAACAGGCTTCGTAAGTGGTTGAGTAAATACTTGATGAATCCCGATCTTTTCTACAATTGTTCAAAGATAAAAAACAGCAAGAAATACCACATGTTATTATTACGTTATCTTGTATCTAGCATGCAGATGTTATCAAGCAATTACTAGATAGACGTTATCTTGTATCTAGCATACAGATGTTATCAAGTAACTACTAGATAGATATAACCGCATATCAACTAGTTATACATGTTATCTTTGCAAACACACACTAAGATACACACACACACTAAGCGATTTCAAAGCTCATTCAAAATTAGACCCAATTATGTACCCAATTCGGCAACAGGTCGACGCTCAAAGCACAGTCACTTCAGCAGTTCAATCATCAGATAAATGAACGCTAATTACTCAAATGCTTTTCCTTCCAACCGGACACCAATACCGGCCCTGTTATCAGCTCCAGGACGGACCGAAACGCTGTGTCAATTCTTCATTTTCAGCTTCAAGTAATCAACAATAATAACAATAACAAAGTTAAACAACAACAGCAAAATAAACTCATCAAAAATATTGAAAATTATAACTTTGTCAAAAACTAACGACACAACTGATTAAAACTTAGTGTAAAAGGTTGGCGTTGTAACTTTAAACAAACTCCTCAACTGGGCTTAACAGTGAACTGTTAATCAGAGTCCAAAGTGGCCACCTAGCTGGGGAGGGATGAAAGCTATACTCTCTCGACGAGCTTAAACTTAGCTGTGGGTTTAGCGGTCATTTTCCTGTCTTGAACTCGTTCTGAACGCACCCGGTATTTCAATATTGCTAAGATGTTGTCTGTTTGTTGATGGGTGGGCGAGTTTAAAGTTCTTTATGATAACCTCTTGGTGTATATGACTCCTTGTTGTGGTGGTTACAGATAGCTTGTTGATGTGGTAGTTCATGCTGGTTCATTGTTGTGGTGGTACCCGGTGGCTTGTTGATGTGGTAGTTCATGCTGGTTCATTGTTGTGGTGGTACCAGGTGGCTTGTTGATATAGAAGACCCAGCTAGTTGTCTACTGTGGTAGAAACTCACTGCTGTGGTAAATCCATCTACTCACTGCTGTGGTAGAACCATCTACTCACTGCTGTAGTACACCAGCTGATCTACCATCACCATAAATCCATTTGTCGAGATTAAAAGCATTGACCCGACAACAGGAATATATAAATGAATAAATAACCAAATACTAGTGACGTTAACATGATATCGGAGGAATGATAGCACCTCTAGTATTTAATATATGATATCGGAGACAAGACAACGCCTGTATTATTTAATATGACTTCGTAGATAACACCCATATTATTTAATATAACACAGTTAAGATATGATATCAGATGTAAGATAACCATCATATTATGTAATACATAGAAGGTAAGATAACACTCGTATAATTCAATATACCGGAGACAAGTTAAGATGATATCGAATGTAAGATAACACCCGGAAATTTTATCATGATATCGCAGACAATGTAACAAGATATTTAACAAAATATTATATATAAGAACTCCCCGAATTATTTGTTAAGATAACGCAGATATGATAACCGCCGTATTATTTATTAAGAAATACCGCAGTTAAGACTCCGTGTTATTAAGATATCACAGGTAAGATAACACCCACGTCTTTATTAACATTTCCCATCTGTGCTATTTAGATATATATCAGGTGAGATAACACAAGTTATTGAATTAGATATCGCAGATAATATTTACAGGGCTAGATATCCCTCAGACGATATCGCCATTTTGGAAACAGAATCAATATGCAATCAGAAAGATAACCTCACGGACGATAACACGAGTTAAATGACGCAATAAAAACATTTGTAAGATAACAAAGGAAAAGTAATACCAGAAAGATATACCACTATGATAACAGTACTAATATAACACCATTATTTTAAAATTCATTATGATCACTCAAGATAACATACCAGTGAGTATGATTACACCAGAATGATATCACCCCAGTAAGATAATACCAGTATATTCAACTACACAAGAAAGAGAACGGCAAAGTAAAAGAAGATAACAAAGAAATTCAACATGATAACAATAAAATACATGAAGATAACCGTAAAATACAACATGAAAACATTGTAATACAACAAGACGTTCAAAATTGCACCACGACGATAACAGTCAAATACAACAAGAGAAAACAAATACAAGATAACTAGGAAATATAACAAGATAATAGTGAAATGCAGCAAGATAACAGCAAATGCAACAAAGTAACAATAAAATAAAACACGAAATAACAAATACAAGATAACTAGGAAATATAACAAGATAACTAGTAAATATACCAAGATAACAGTGAAATATACCAAGATAACAGTGAAATATACCTAGATAACAGTGAAATTTCCAAGATAACAGTGAAATATACCAAGATAACAGTGAAATATACCAAGATAACAGTGAAATATACCAAGATAACAGTGAAATATACCAAGATAACAGTGAAATGTACCAAGATAACAGGGAAATATACTAAGATAACAGTGAAATATAACAAGATAACAGTGAAATATACCAAGATAACAGTGAAATATACCAAGATAACACCGAAAACAAGCACTGAGAAATGCGACAGAGCTAACTACTGAATTAAATTGTCAAGTTGGAGAAGTTACCGGGAAGTGGGTCGAGCTGCAACTCAGATCTGGAGGAGTACCCGCTCCCTCAGTCTGCGGCGTGAAAGAAAACGGGAAGTAGTCTTGTTCACTGCAGCGTTCTCAGCGTGGAAGAAAACGGGAAGTAGCTTTGGTCGCTGCAGCGTTCTCGGCGTCAAAGAACACGGGAAGTAGCTCTGGTTCCTGCAGCGTTCTCGGCGTGGAAGAAAACGGGAAGTAGCTTTGGTCCCTGCAGCGTGCTCGGCGTGGATGAAAACGGGAAGTAGCTTTGCTTCTTGACTAGATAACATTTACTATACAACATCAAGCCATTAAACACCTGACTAAGCAATGTTAAGTAAACAAATTGAAGCTATTAAACACCTGCCCTCATCTAAAGTTCCGTTATCATATCTACTATATAAGGATAACATAGCAGCAGCCATATGATAACTCCTATTAAGTCTATTAGGTCAATCCTAGTAGGATAACTCCCGGTTTGTACCTCATTAAGATAACTCACGGTAGAGTTGGTTATCCAAATAATTTATCTTCCGGTTTGAGTATTTCCTGGCAAGATAATTCCCACAGAAAGTTATCCTGCAAGAAAACAGGAAGTTATCTTTCAATAAAACAGGACGTTATCTTGCAATAAAACAGGAAGTTATTTTGAGACCGAAGGGTTGATTCCACCTCATTTTTTCTAATAGGTTAAAAAATCAAGTCATTTTGATATTGTGCAAGATAACGCCACGTAAGATAACTACCCAATATTTCAAGTAACTATAATAACTAAAATTCTAGCAGGATAATACATAGTAGCATAACACCCAGTAAGATAACACCCAACAGAATAAACCAGTAGGATAACACCCAGTATAATAACCAATCAGGATAACTCCCACTAGGATACCTCCCATTAGGATAACTCCCAGTTAGATAACACCCAGTTGAATAAATCAGTAGGGTAACTCCCACTAGGATAACTCCCAGGAAGATAACAATAAGAATAAATCAGTAGGATAACAGCCATTAGGATAGTACCAAGTAGAATAAACCTGTAGGATAACACCCAGCAGGAAAACAGCTAGTAAGATAACACCCAGTGTAAGGTGTTATAGAGCTCATCCTTAAGGTACAGTTGAGCTCTGCGGCACAGAACTGAAAGATGAATTTTTGATGTGGATTCTGTGACCGATGAGGGACTGCAGTGTGGATTTACAGGGCGTGGATTAATTAATGGGGTGGGGATTTGAGATGCGAAAATTTTTGGGTTGGGGTTTTGTGGTGGGGTGGGGGGATTTATTAGACGAAGTTTCATGGGGTTAGGGTCTATGGGGGTGAGGGATTAGTGGCTGACAGTCTATAGGATGAGGATTTGAGAGTTAGGATTTATGCGATGTAAATTTATGAAGAGAGGATTTGTGGGGAGGGGGGTGAAGGTTTTATGGGTTTAAGAATTATGTAGTGATGAGGTAGTGAGGATTTGCATAGTTGGATTTTTCATAGTGAGAATTTTGAGACTAGAATCTGAATAGGGATTTACGGATAAGAATTTGCATGGTAGAATTTCCGGATTGGATTTTTTAATACTTGAGATTTATAATATATGGATTTATAAAATGATGGGGATTTGCTTGCTGTATCTGCCAGGCGGTGATAAAGGAAGTCAGTGGGGGAATCTGTGAGGATTAACTGAAAAAATCCAGGGAAATTCAGCATCCTAACTGGGAAAGGATAAATCTTCAAAATTACTGGAATTATTGACAGGTGTGAATACAACTACTGGTAGTAGAACGGTAATTTAAAATATGTTGACCAGACCACACACTAGAAGGTGAAGGGACGACGACGTTTCAGTCCGTCCTGGACCATTCTCAAGTCAATTGTGGCATTCTCACAATCCACTTGAGAATGGTCCAGGACGGACCGAAACGTCGTCGTCCCTTCACCTTCTAGTGTGTGGTCTGGTCACCATATTTTAGCCACGGTATTGTGACTCATCGCCTGCAATTTAAAATATATTTGGGAATTTTTTGCTGCCTATTCTTTCGCTGGAATTTTGAGCTGTAGGAGAACTTTGAATTGGGAGATTATATGACTGTTTAAGTTTATATGACTGTAATAGTTTAAGTGGCATTTTCGAATTGACCAGTTTTGTAAATTTTAGCCTGTGGAGTGAGAATTTTGAGCTGGATTAGAAATAAATTTGATATGGCATTTTTAGTATGTGACCGCGGAGTGCAGATCTCTCTTGAATTATGGCGACCCCGACCAGTTTATGACCGTTCAAACCCCAGACTCTTCCCCCTGCACAGCTGGGTGAGGTTAACCCAAAACATCTGGCCTCAAACCTTAAGAAGACAGATTACCAGACGTTCTTTCTTATAGAGTGGATCTTAATAGGGGCAAGGAAACCATTGGGTCTTCCCCGAGGGCAAAGGTAGGGAATCACCGGGTCACCAAGGGGGACGAAACCTCTAGATCTCAGGGGAAAGGGGATGAGGTGTGGGCCGCCAAAGGAAACAAGAACATGTTGAAGAAATAAGTCCGTGTTTTGGTTAGCGTTGTAATTCACTTATGGTTCTCTCCCACTTTACAACTTTCTCAAGTTTAGAAGACGTGATGGTGGTGGTGGAGCAGTTGGCGGGAGATTGGTGGAGATGGAGGGAGGGGGGGGGGGGGAGGGAGGGAGGGTGAAGATGTGTTGGTGATGTTGATGCGGCAACGGGAGCGTTGTCAGAGCAGGTGTGAGTGAAGGAGTGCTGGTGATATAATTATTTACAAGACAAAACACTTCAGTAATAAGATACAAGCCACTTGCCTGACTGGCTATCATAGGTCACTTGACTGACAGGTTGTTATAAGACTCTTGACTGACAGTTTGTCAAAAGTTCTTTGACTAGCAGACTGTCATAGGCTCCTTGACTGATAGGCTCGCAAAAGCACTTGGACTGACACGCTGTCATAAGCCACTTGACAGCCTGTCATAAATCACTTGACTGACAGACTTTCATTAGCTATTTTAAATATTTTCAAAACATAATTTCACCTTTTTTCCTGTTACAATTTCACTAAAAAAAACTGGAGAACGCCTTGTAGTACAAACTCGAAAATTCCAGCACAAATGAGTGTTTATAACACTTCTTATTGGAAATAGGCAGGATATATAGGCAGGATATAGGCTCCCTGTGGCCGTTTTGCAAACCAATTTTTCGTCAATCGGATTTTTCTGGATGTGGGAGTTTCACGGAAAGGTGAAGAGGAAGATGAAGGGGGGGGGGGGTATGGAAAAGTATGAAGGGGGGGTATGGAGAACACATGGTATGATAGGGGACTCTGATAGGGATGTCTGGGTCCGCCCTATTGCCCCTCTTTAAGAAGAATTGACTCCTGCTTCGACTCCCAGCGAGTCCAGTGAAATCTCGTATGGTGCTTTTGTTCTCCAGAGAGTTTTCAACAAAATCTTAGCTTTTTACAATATATATTTTACAACCTCTTTGTTTATTTTTTCAAAGAAAAAATATAGTAAAAATATTGTTTTGTTGTTGTTGTTTGCTGGATATATATTGGGAAATTCTAAGAAAGATAAATAGATAGATAGATAGATAGAGAGAGAGAGAGAGAGAGAGAGAGAGAGAGAGAGAGAGAGAGAGAGAGAGAGAGAGAGAGAGAGAGAGAGAGGGAGAGAGAGAGAGAGAGAGAGAGAGAGAGAGAGAGAGAGAGAGAGAGAGAGAGAGAGAGAGAGAGAGAGAGAGAGAGAGAGAGAGAGAAAAAGAGAGAGAGAGAGAGAGAGAGAGAGAGAGAGAGAGAGAGAGAGAGAGAGAGAGAGAGAGAGAGAGAGAGAGAGAGAGAGAGAGAGAGAGAGAGTGGGGGAGAGAGCGAGAGAGAGAGAGAGAGAGAGAGAGAGAGAGAGAGAGAGAGGAGAGAGAGAGAGAGAGAGAGAGAGAGAGAGAGAGAGAGAGAGAGAGAGAGAGAGCGAGAGAGAGAGAGAAAGAGAGAGAGAGAGACAGAGAGAGAAGGAGAGGGGGGAGTGGGACATGCATAGGAGAGGGACTGAGGAGGGGAGTGGAGGATAAGGAGAAAGAGTGGGATAGAAGAGACTCATCCTCATCAACATGACCTCAGGCTCATCCTGTTCTTTATATGATAATTACCTAATGCTGTTAATGAATAAAGTTTTATTCCTATTGATGCACATAACAGGCTCATTAAATAAACGGATCTTTAGGAGCAGGTTTCAAGTGAGCTAAGATAGGATTACAGGTCTTGCTTGCAGTTTCACCAGGTTCCTTATATGATAGTTCCCTAAGTGATAGTTTCAAAACGCATTCTCATGAAATGAGTCTCTAGGAGCATGTTTCAGATGAGTTCAGGTAGGATAACACCTCTTGCTTGCAGTTTCACTAGGTACGTAAATAAACAGCCCTTATGAGCCCTAGTCTCAGTTTAAATAAAATAAAAAAGAGAGAGAGGGGGTGAAAGGAGGAGGGGGAACTAGAAATGGAGAGAGGTTAATGATTAAAAGACAGAAGTAGTGAGGGAGAGAGAGGGAGGGAAATAGAAACAGACAGATAAAGAAAGTGACACACAGAGAAAAAGACATACAGGCAGACAAACATATACACAGTCATCTAGACAAAGAGACACACAATCATTTAGACATACACACACAGACAGACGCAGACAGACAATGACCAAAGAACGGCAGGGTACAAATCTAATACGTTCTAATAATATATTTTTAAACAGGCGCAAACTGTACTGCACGTCTATGTTTGGATTTTATTTTCCTGGAAACTCTGAAAAACCTACCACAAGGAAGTCAAAATCCATTGTTGGGCCAAGAAAATCCCCCACTGGGAAGACAAAATCCCCCACTAAGAAAAATATCCCCTACTTTAAACACAAAATGCACAGCATTTCAGGAAGGCTGACTTAAATGATCACTGGTTGTTGTTGTTAGAGATTCGCTACCTGGAACAAAAAGTTCCAAGTTGCACTGGCTATGGTGAGCCCGTAGTTGATGACTGGTCTTCCTGCCTCAGAACTGGGGAGTGATTTCAAAGAAATTTATATCAGTGACAATCAGCCACTCTGACGTTGAGCCTAAGACATTAATCTCATCAGAAATTTGCCATTTAATGTTAATTTTTCATTTAGGTGTTTTGCTGTAAGTGGCTTGAAGTAGGCGTGAGGACACTTAAACTTGGTTTAAGTTCCTGGCGGTAACTTTCTGGAGGAGTGAAAGCTTTAGTGGGGGGAGGGGACATTAAGATTTTTCCGAATTGTAAGTGGATATATTTCCTTTGGGCAATTTAATATAATTACAATTTACATCCATGTTTTTATATTTTCAAAGTCATTTTCTTTAATGGTATGAGTATGAAGGAGGGGTTGTGAGGGCGTGGCTGTGTTGAGGAAATGAAGTGCTGATTTATTTGGCCCGGAAATCTCTCTCTCTCACACATTCTCCTGCTAGCGACCCTTAACTACGCTATCGTTATCTTGTCCTAAATGTTATTGTTATCTTGTGATATAATAATAGTAGATCATCTAGTTTCCGTACGACCACTGACCATTAATTCCTTAATAGTGTCGACTTGCCTTGTTAGTTTTGACTTTTAACGAGCATATATTTGTTTATATTCTCTCACCTAGTATATCTCATATGAATGATCGGTGAAAAATAGTGTTATTCATTGTTGTGTATGTGTGTGTGAAGTCCCTTAGACAAAGCTCTCTATATTCGTTAAAAGAATGACTTCACTTGAAAGCAGTATTCCCTCTTTGACTGGCATCATGCCACCGCTATCAAAATGGACCAGATTGATGACTGGCAATATAGAGACGCGACTTCCGGATAATCGAATCCATTGCCTGAGATTGGGGCGTTATTGCTCTAAACTGCCCTGACTGGCTGATTAACATGGCCCAGTAACAAAGTTATGGAGGACCTGGCCTCGCTGACTTGCATCACCTGGTGTTATGATCTCAGCCTGCAGGAGAAACGAGTCTCCCTCCTTGAGAGTTATTCGTCAAGCCTGACCTAACTAGAAGGTCTAGCAAATATTGAGGTGATAACCCATATGTAAAATGGCTGGTTGGATATGTAAAACAATTTAAGATTATGGGCAGTAAGTAAGGAAATAGATAAATGACTGGCTAGGAGATGTGGACATTTTGCTGGAGGCGTGAGGCTCGCTTCCGGAGGACCTTGACCTCACTTGAGTGCCAGACATCGCAGGGAAAAGTTGCGCTCCGTGAGCTCCCGCCAGAAGGGAACCCCTAGTGATATATCTTGAAGAGAAGAGAAGTGTGTAGACGTGCCAGCTGTGGAACCGAGCTGGGAACGTTGTGGTATCAAGTCCTGGTCGACGAGCAGAGTTCAATAAGCTGCTCAGAGGCATTTTCGTGGGCTGTGTGGAGCGCCCTGACCAGACGCCGTCAGAGGGAAAGCGCCCTCGATCAGTTAATCTGTGGTAAGCACGATATACGCCAGTTCATAGTGATTGCTTGTAGTTGGTCGTGTGCCCAGCGACAGTAGCGATGTTTATTTATAAGTTAGACATGTTTTAATAAGGCAGAAAGCCTGAAATCGGAGAGTGAAGAGGGAGGAGCACGGAGCGACGTCCATCCCCTCTGAGCTCTGACGGGCGACTGAGGGAGCCCGGCTCCTGACGGAGGAAGACCCTCCCAGGGAGTGAGGACCGCCGCCAGGCGAGGTGGAGTATGGACCCGCCCAAAACGGGGGAGTCCACTCTCACTGTATGTAGAGAACAGATAGAGGTTTGAGGCAAACATATTGTGTGAATATTTTTTGTTTATGTGTTAAAGGGGAACATTTCATTGGAGTGTCGATGGGCTGCAGGTTTGTTATTGGGGAAGAAGTTGCTGAGAACTTCGAAGCCAGCAGATGAAGTAGCTGATGAGACTCCAAGATAGTGGAGGCGAGGACCTCGAGCTGTGAGAAGCAGTGAAGAGGAGTGTCACGTGCTTCTGTAGAGGTGGTGAAGCACCATAGTTGCTCGAGGAAACTTCATGGTGTAGCAGCCAAAAGAGCTGTGGAGGAACCTAGCAGAAGGGTGAAGCACCGTAGTTGCTCAAAGAAACTTCATGATAGCAGCCTGGAGGAGCTGCAGAGGATCCTGGTAGTGAAGCCCGGAAGAACCTAAGGATATTAGGGTAGTGAACTTCCAGAGGTGGAAGGGGAAGTTCTGGTGGATTACTTGTAGGGAGTTGATAGTGTTTGGTTGTCAGTGGCATGCAAGACGCAGTGAGAGGTGAGTGACTGTTTGCATTCTGATGTCAAGGAGTGTTTTACACTGAAGTTTAGAGTTACAGTCGTAGGCTGGATTACCTACAGATGTATGCGTTCTAGGACTGATAGAGTGATCGATTGATCATTGTTGTGTATCAATGAACATTTATACTGATATGTTATTGCATTCAAATGCTGATTATCTTGGTACACATTTATAGGTACATATATATATATATTCTCTTGTTGATAGTGCAACAGTGTATGTAGACTTGATCAACTTGAGGAGGTTGATAGTTTCAGGTGGTGAACCAGGAGATAGGATACCACTTGATAAGCTGATGATAGAGTTCTGATGGTGTTGGAGTGCAACCTGATTGTAATATTATAGAGTATAGGATTCATTATTATTGTATGTGTGTATGTATCGTGTATGTGCTTTGTCCAGTAAATGTATCACAATTTGCTGGTGTTTGCCCTTGTCCTAGTGAGGCTTCCCAGGAAGTAGTAAAGAGGGAGAGAGAGAGAGAGAAAGAACCAAGAACCACTGCTGTGGACAGGGTAGAAGGTAATACTAGTAAGTCATAGGGGATTGAGGGGATCACATCTGATAAGGAGAGAGTGGGGAGTCACAGCGGCTCGAGTGGGTGTGTGCACGTGACAACGAGGCTAAGTGTTGGAGCCGCATCCCCTAAACGTGTGACGTTGAGCCCCTCTCCAAGAGCCAGAAGCGCCAAGGGTGATCTCCTAGTATAAACACTCTACCGAGTTGTGGGTTGGGTTGTCCATAGAGAAGGATCAACGACGACAACACCAACCAACCCACGACTATAATACTGGGAACATTTCTTCTTTCAACTTGTGTCTCGGGGGCAAATACTTGGAGGAAAAGAAATCTGGGTAAAAACCTAAGCTAACGCTAACTTAATCCAGCGTAACTTGACCCGAGTTTGAACGACCTCTTCCGGTGAGTAAAACAAGGAAGCTCTCTTGAACAAGACGAATATAAACATCCACTCCAAAAACAACAAATGATTGATTGTTTCCTGTAAACAAAGCAACTACTACAACCCCATTAACCTCCTGAGTTTGTTTAATAAGCTCTACAGCTTTATTTGTGTTTGTTGGAATTGAATATAAAAGCCTTATGATTCGACAAAAAAAGAAAAAGGTATGTGGGAACCGACCTGTGAGATTTATATTTGTTTAATTTATATGAATTTATATTTACATTAATTTATATACTTCGATAGCAATTTGTATAACGATAAGTGGACTGTATTTCTGCAATACTCTCTTAATCTCACAAATCGATCCTCTACACATTAGGGGGGTTTATTAAATTTATATATGCAGCCAATCAAACTACAGTAATAGACTACATACATTGAAGAGGTTCCTTATCTTATAGTACAGCAGGTTAGTCCACCAGGTATAACTAGGGTGTAGACACCAAATTATCCTCTTTGAGGTAGCTTCCATCACCCAGTAACTGATGCACAAAGCCTTGCTTCCTTGTCTTGACCTGTTAAAAGGGCACTAGCTGTAAAGCCAGATACCTATATATGACAAGCTATATCAGAGAAAATACTGTACATGGAACATTGAAGACCTGGCTTAATTACCTTTAGTATGAGGCGATTTCGTGATCTAACCGGATCACCCTACCCAATGACATTAATGGCCACTAATGATAGATATACGGGTTTCGGAAAGACACTTAACTTGAATTTGTTGACAGCGTGTGATAATGGTACACCTTTGGTTTCCATAACACTTCGTCCAAGTAAAATTAACAGGAGCCGAATTTGCTCCCTGCGCCTCTGGTCTCAATAATGTCTAACACTCCATACTATTGACGCTACTGGCCGACATTGTCCAGATATGATAGGAGCCGAATTTGCTCCACACGTCTCGGAGGTGACACAACAATGGCTGCCCTCCCTCCCTCACTGACGCCTGGCCTACATTGTCCAAATGTCAGAAGTTGATAGAAGGGTCACATTTACTCTACTTTAATATTGATAATTAAGTTAATTTATATGAGATGTTTTTATGATGGTAAAGTCCAAAGACTAATGTATTTAAGAATAATTCCCACCATAATAGGTGGTGATTTATAATAGTATGTGGTGATGATATCCCGTTTTCTTTAGACGGTAATTCCACTACAAGTTACGTTTTCTATGGGTAACTTGTTGGTAATACAGCAGCAATTATTATCTGTCTGTATGATATTAAATGGTGTCGGATTTTCCGACATAATTCCCCAGGGGCTGCTCACGGGTCGAAGTCCTATTTAGAACAGACGAACACCGATACTCCTCCTTTGAATTATTAGATTAATTTGATGTTAGTAGTTAGTAGTCACACATTTGTGTGTCTGTTCGTACAGGACGGATGTCCCGTACTAGAGTTGCAGGGGTTAGAAGTCTAATGAGATTTCATTTCCCTGTCAACTCTTGAAAGGCTAATATTCAAGCCTTATTACATATTATTTAACCCAGAAGACTAAATGTGATCAAGTACTACAGTCAAGTATGATTCATCGACTGCAGTGAGATCAGTGACATTAGATATAACTTGAAGTTTCTTCAGGTAACTGGTCACTGATATATAAACACTGAGGCCCATGGAATACATCTTGATTAAATAATAAATGTATCAAATCAGTCATCAGATTTATTGGGGTATAATTTAGTTAATTGATTCAGAAGATTGAATAGCTCATCATTAAAGTAAGGTATGGTTCTGAGACTGCGGTGGGTTCAGTGACATTGGTCGCAGTGACTTGTAGCTGGTTTAGGCTACTGTTCACTGATTTGCCACTGAGGCCTCATGAACTCATCTTCAGCTTCAAATGATGATACTAACATCAACCTCTGTTGGTATAGTCAGCTGTAATCTCCTTAGATTAATGCTACTGGAGAAATATAATCAGCTGACAAATTTAGATTTCTATTGGTATTGTTTATCTGCAGGCATAGGTCTCCTCAGGCATGATACTGGGCCTGAGAGTAATTTACCTCCTGCAGAGTTTAACATGGTTATGCCCTGATATTTAGTAGGGCTACCGATGAATCGATGGTAGTAGTCTGTCCCTACAAGGAGAGCTATTTGGCATTTGATTTGCTCAAATTTACCTGCAGCTGCTTGATAAAAGCTTTCCAGGTCAGCATAATCAACTTGAGATTGTTGTGACAAATCTTCACATTTCTTGATCTGTCTTGTTAAGTGGCCTTTAAGACCTGCAAGGGTTCTTTTCATTCTCCCTGCATTATCCATACTGGTTAGTTGGTGAAGCCTTGTGGGGCTTGTACTTGGGCTGCTCATAATACTGAACAAGCACTGATGGTAGCCTAGGGTAAATTCTGCACTCACTAGGCAATAATCCTACCTCTACTAGAGGTTAGCACCTAAAATTAATACACATTATATATATACAATCATACACACTAATGATTTGAGTGATAAACCAGTGTCACTGGAAGTACCTTTAGGTTAGCTCTTCTATATCACCCTAGGATGGTAGAGACACTAATTAATCACTCAAAGGTGTAATGATCATAAGTAAATTATTATATATACAACTCAACTCGAGTTGATAAAAATTACACCCAAAATAGGGTCTGGACCATTCATTAATGGTGTTAGGTTGATCAATATAGTACAACTGACTATGGTAATAATGGGACTAGGATGAGCAATAATAGTTCAACTAGTCAATGGTTAATATCCTACCCTGTTGTGGGTTGGCAATTAGTAAATATTATACTGTGATCACTAGTGCAATATATATTAAATAATTCTCTATTTGGAGAAATAATATACACAATTATTGATAATAGCCTCTTAATTAGCCTCTATAAAGCTTCTAATATTATCTAGAAGTATTAAATATTATTAGTGACCTCGCGAAATAAACTCCACAAAATTCGTAGATAATCTCTCGCGAAATTTAACACCACGAAATCCGTGAACAATCTCGCGACACAGTCACTAATTTGGCTGGCTTCTATATTAGCGCTGTCATTTCACAGAATAACACGCCACCAAATCTGTGGGTGTACATGAAACCGCTGACGAAGCTGATCTGAACTGAGCGGGGCTCGTGAACTCGCACGAGTCAACGCCGCCGTCATTGACTGCTGGCTTTGTTTAAATAACACTGCACTAGTGTATTTAATGAATCCACTGGTTAACTGGTTCATCAGGTACTAAGATGACCAAATGTGGGTTCATAGGATCAAATAATCCGTCATCCGGTTCGAAGGACCAAATAATGTGGGAACCGACCTGTGAGATTTATATTTGTTTAATTTATATGAATTTATATTTACGTTAATTTATATACTTCGATAGCAATTTGTATAATGATAAGTGGACTGTATTTCTGCAATACTCTCTTAATCTCACAAATCGATCCTCTACACATTAGGGGGGTTTATTAAATTTATATATGCAGCCAATCAAACTACAGTAATAGACTACATACATTGAAGAGGTTCCTTATCTTATAGTACAGCAGGTTAGTCCACCAGGTATAACTAGGGTGTAGACACCAAATTATCCTCTTTGTGGTAGCTTCCATCACCCAGTAACTGATGCACAAAGCCTTGCTTCCTCGTCTTGACCTGTTAAAAGGGCGCTAGCTGTAAAGCCAGATACCTATATATGACAAGCTATATCAGAGAAAATACTGTACATGGAACATTGAAGACCTGGCTTAATTACCTTTAGTATGAGGCGATTTCGTGATCTAACCGGATCACCCTACCCAATGACATTAATGGCCACTAATGATAGATATACGGGTTTCGGAAAGACACTTAACTTGAATTTGTTAACAGCGTGTGATAATGGTACACCTTTGGTTTCCATAACACTTCGTCCAAGTAAAATTAACAGGAGCCGAATTTGCTCCCTGCGCCTCTGGTCTCAATAATGTCTAACACTCCATACTATTGACGCTACTGGCCGACATTGTCCAGATATGATAGGAGCCGAATTTGCTCCACACGTCTCGGAGGTGACACAACAATGGCTGCCCTCCCTCCCTCACTGACGCCTGGCCTACATTGTCCAAATGTCAGAAGTTGATAGAAGGGTCACATTTACTCTACTTTAATATTGATAATTAAGTTAATTTATATGAGATGTTTTTATGATGGTAAAGTCCAAAGACTAATGTATTTAAGAATAATTCCCACCATAATAGGTGGTGATTTATAATAGTATGTGGTGATGATATCCCGTTTTCTTTAGACGGTAATTCCACTACAAGTTACGTTTTCTATGGGTAACTTGTTGGTAATACAGCAGCAATTATTATCTGTCTGTATGATATTAAATGGTGTCGGATTTTCCGACAAGGTAAACATAAAAATCAAAGTCACAGTCAATCTTAAATTTACCGTTCGTGGGGCGACACTGATCATTCGTTAGTCGTTCGTGGTGTCACTACTGGCCACTTACTAGCCGTTCGTGGTGTCACTACTGGTCACTTACTAGCCGTTCGTGGGGGCAACACTCACCAGCCGTGCGTGAGATTGCGACTCTCACCTCTTGGAATATATTAAGGTAATTATCCAGCTTTATTGCGATTAATTATATCCTGAAACCTGAGGCTGGCTAGTTATTTCACTAGGGAATGGTGGTAGGAATGATGGTTGTGATAGAAAGGAGGATTGTGGTAGGAATGAGAGTTGTGGTAGGAATGAGGGTTGAAAAGCTTATAACCACTATTACATCTGGCACTTGGTGTACTTTACTACCACTAATAACTTCCCACAACTTTACTACCACTAACAACTTCCCACAACTTTACTACCACTAACAACTTCCCACAACTACTGGTTTTACTGCTGACAATTAGTGAAATAACGCCGATGTTCTAATTCTCACTATTACAAATAGCACTGCAAGTTCCAGCACTCATAATGCTGCTAGTGTATCTTCCTTCCCTGTGTACAAGTAATGCTATTGCCACTATTACAAGCATCAGGGATGCAATTGCTACCTGTGTTGCAACTGTTGCAATCACAACTATTACTATTATACTTGATGCGACAAGACTTGTGCCAGAGCCCACCACGTTACAAAGAATAAGCAAAGGAGGAGACATATTCACAACATACGAGATACTACGGAAAACTGATCGAGTGTACCAAGGTAACTGAGACGCATATGTGCTTAGGTAGGATAAATTAGAGATACAGAAATGCGAGAGAAAAGGCAGGAAGAACATATTTACAAATATGTCTCAAAGAAATTGAATAATGCATTAGGCAGTGATGTGGTGGAGGCTGACTCATACACAGTTCCAAGGGTAGATATAATAGAGCCCAGTAGGCTCAGGAACCTGTACACCAGTTGATTGACAATTGGGAGGCGGGACCAAAGAGCCAAAGCTCAACCTCCGCAAGCACAACTCGGTGAACACACACACACACACACACACACACACACACACACACACACACACACACACACACACACACGCACACACACACACACACACACACACACACACACAAACACACACTCACACATGGAGTCCATATCTAGTCAAGCATAAGACTAAACTGGAAAAGGTTCGAAGGTTTGCCACCAGACTAGTACCTTAGCTGAGAGGTATGAGCTACGAGGAGAGACTACGGGAATTAAACCTCACTTCGCTGGAAGACAGAAGAGTTAGAGGGGACATGATCACCACATTCAAGATTCTCAAGGGAATCGACTGGGTTGATAAAGACAGGCTGTTTAACACAAGGGGCATAAGCACTAGGGGTCACAGGTGGAAACTGAGCGCCCAAATGAGCCACAGAGATATTAGAAAGAACTTTTTTAGTGTCAGAGTGGTTGACAAATGGAATGCATTAGGGAGCGATGTGGTGGAGTCTGACTCCATGCACAGTTTCAAGTGTAGATATGATAGAGCCCAATAGGCTCAGGAATCTGTACACCTGTTGATTGACGGTTGAGAGGCGGGACCAAAGAGCCAGAGCTCAACCCCCGCAAGCACAACTAGGTGAGTACACACACACACACACACACACACACATACACACACACACACACACACACACACACACACACACACACACACACACACACACACACACACACACACACACCAAAAAAATGGTCCGGAATTCCCCTTCATTAATGGTGTGTAACACAATACTAATAATTTGCATATCAAATTCTGTATTTAAGCCGTTCTATCCCGGCAGTTTAGTATTCAGGCTAATTGGTCAGGAAGTCATCAAAATTCACACTAATCCCTCTAATTACGTAGCCAATAATCACATACCGAGAAACCTATATAAACAATTTTTTTTAACCAAAATTGAGAGCGAACCGATCAAAAAAAGTCTTGATATATATTCAGCTGAAAAGGTCGGCCCTTTTTTTCTGTTAACGCTCCGAGGTTGAAAGAAGTGACTTAATCGCATATTTAGTGGCCAAAACTATGCAAAGTTTAGGCCATAATACCGCCTGAAGAGTTTTATCTTGCCTTAAACCGAAGTTAAATTGTGGGTCGAAGTTTAATAGGTCGTATTTTTGAAGTAGGTTGGGTACTACCTGTAAGAAGGTGTTAATTGCGCGTAACTAGAGAACGGTTGTTCGCTGGGACGAGTCTTATTATGCGCCCTAACACTCGCTGCGTGATTGGTTCCGGAGCTGAGAGGCTGAATCTATAGAGAAAGTGAGTAATTATCAGCCAAAAAAGCGTTAAGCATATATTACAATATGACCCTTGTAAGTGGCTGGATACAAATTAAAAATCACAACCCTCCACCAGTATTAAGCCTATACTTACAAGTGAAGATTAATACAAGGAGGACGACACAGAAATTTGCGAAATCCTAAACAACAAAACAAAAACTATTTGAAAGTTAAAGACCTGAACACCTCTTTTCTCAGAGCTTTGGATACTATTTAATGTAAATGATATAAACACGAGACACAGACTTTGAAAGAGAAATTAACAATATGCTCCGCACACTCACTCTTGGGTCCTGGCTCCTGGAAGTCCATATTTATGAAGAAATGTCAGAGTAGCAGTATGAATTTCTGCAGTGTGGAGACATGAGATTCGATGCAGCTGAGCTACTTCCATAGTCAGACACAGCTCCGCTACACAAGGAAGGTAACAGATCATTGGCACACATTCTAGACTGGTCGCGTTAACATGACACATACATACAGTTACTGAAAGACATTGATTAAGAATCAAGTCTCCAGGTTTATATAGAGAACAATAAGCTTCACAAATCCAGCCAATATGGATTGAGAGCGGGGAGACCTTGCCATTAGCCATGACAAGCAACGGTTGCATTAGAAGAATGACAAAATGCAGACGTTTTATTCACGAATTTTGCAATAGCATTTGATAAGTGTGACCACAGAGTGATTGCCCTTAAGATGAGATCAATAGGACTAAAAAGTAAAGTAAGGCGAGGGATATTCTGCTTCCTGACAAATAGAATGCAAAGAGTAGCTATCAGATAAACAAAGTTAAGTCCATAGATTGGTGAGAAGCTCTATACTTCTCTGCCACAGTCCCTGCACCACTGATGTTTCTATGGACACTTGATATGGACAAATATACAAGTCAAAGCTTCGTGTTATCTTTCGCGAATGATACAAAAATCAACATGATGATACCATGATGATTCAACATGGAAATTACTTATGTTCAAGACATTGAAAACTACAAGCCGATATTAATAAGGTCTTCTACTGGGCAACTAAAAATAGCAAGATATTTAACAGAAATGTCAAATACTTAGCAGTTATTTTTAGGACTGAAAAACAAGTTAGAACTGAGTCGAAATACAGTGTACAATCCACGAGCAGATCTACTCATAGAAGGAAAGCAACACGTAAAGAATCTGGGAATAAAGATGGTTGACGACCAGACATTTAGTGAACATAAGCACGTAAATATAGCGGCGGGCAGGAAAATTTATATGAGTTATTATAAGAACATTCAAATCCAGCTTTTCCACCACGATGCTTACCATTCATACCAATTGAACTTTCCGATCATGAGTACTGCTCGGTACTCACTTCCCCTTTCAGGGCAGGAGAGATTTATGAAACATAGGGAATACAGAGAACATATATGACACGCATAGACACGATAAAACACTTAAAACTATTGAGACCGTCTCAAGGCTCTCAAAATATACTCCCTGGAGAGAGGACAAGAGAGGTATCACATAATATATACATGGAAGATACTGAAGGGCCAGGTCCCACATTTGCATAGTAAAATAACAACATACTGGAGCGAACGATATCGTAGAAATTGCAGAATAGACTGAATAAAAATAGCAAAATAGGTGAAGAGATGCCATAGGCACAATCAGTGAACACTGCATCAACATCAGAATTCCACGACTATGTAATATCCTCCCAGCAAACGTAACTATTATTGCCTGTTGGAAGGTGTCCAAGAGAAAATTTAACACTTTCCTTCAAGAAGTACCGAACCAACACACCAGGTTGAAATGGATTTGTGTGCCAGCGGGCCGCTCGAAGCAACAGTCTGCTTGGACTCCCAGAACCCACTCCATGTATACTCCACGAGGTTGAACAACTATTAGGCGACCAGAGAACTCAAATCCATCACGCCGGAAGACCGCCAACGGTTATCAAAATAACGCAAAAAAATAATAATTATTAATTTAATTATAGAGATTGGGATGGAGACTGAGGGACACACCCGGGCACTGCCGGTTACCTCACTGATCACAGAGGCTGTGATGAAGATGAGGAAGAGCAGCCCAAGAGGCCACGGGAGGAAGCTAACAGAAGCACAACTGAGTCAGAGAGATGTCAGCTTGCATTGATCTGACTAGTGGCGGGTGAGCCGGTGCTTAGGAGCTGGCGCTCCACCCTTCAAACACATCCAGGTAGGCGGTAGTAGTAGGCATCCATCAGTCTCAGGAGACTATGGATTTGCGCTCTGGTTGTCGGTCTGGAGTGGCCTCTCCAGGGTGCAAAGCCAGGGTAGGTTGATATGTAGGAGAAGCTGTTACCCATGCAGCAGGTCCCCTGTCTTCAGGAAGATATACATACATTTACACATACAGACATACAATTCAGAGGAATGTCACCAAACTAGTTGAGCTCATGGGACTGTGTCACGCCGGAGAGGGAATAGGAAAATATGCTTCATGTAGCAGGACAATAATAACGATTGAAGAAACATGATCACCATTTACAAAATACTTAAGGAGAACTTATTGGGGAGGAATGGAGACAGAAGTGAAAACGAAGTGTCGGTATAAGCCACATGCTCACTAGCCAGGATCTTGTCGGTGTTAGATCAGAACTGAGCTGAGATTTGTATTATCTTTTTTTCTACCACAGACGTGGCCACACATTTATAATGCTAACCAGAATTTATACATTTTCGTCTGTCCTTCATGGACAGGGTGAGAGATAAGATAAATATATAGTTCAGTGATTTATTGAACAATCAACCACAGAAGGTGATTGTAGTGCTTTATAAAAAGCTAATCTAACCTACAGACATAAATACATAGATACACAGAGTTACATCTGCCCTACGTAAAGTGGTCGATGTGTCTTTTACATAGTGTCTTTAATGTTCATTTACAAGAAGAAATGTAATTCTGATCAACTTCCACATATACTTTATACTTATACATACGCACGCATATATATATATATATATATATATATATATATATATATATATATATATATATATATATATATATATATATATATATATATATATATATACATATATTCATACATAGCTTAGATGAAATAGAAAGTGAAGTGGGAGAGACACACACAATATGCACCTTTAAAAGTAGATGCAAACACTGAACGGTGAAAGGCGGGACTCAGGAACTGAAGGTCAACCCTCCCAAGCTCAGGTAAGGGAGTAATAAACACCACACAAGGATCAAACAAGCCTACATATTCATATACATATACATATACGGTGTAGAGAGGTACATATGCTGCCCCTCCTTCAGTCACTAATGCATGTTGTGGAGAAGTGATCTCAATTTGTTTCATTTCCTATCGAATGGATTATTTAATGTCGAATTCGATGTTTATTGTTATTCAGCATATATTAAAAGCTTTAAGTCAATGTGGATGAATTTATCATGACTTGAGAGATGTATAGTGTGGCTGTGTATAAACCTATATGGGCTTATAGGGAGAGCTTTAGCTAATGGGCCCCGCCTTCCTGCCACCGGTCGTCAATTGCAAAAGCTTCCTGATTTCTTGCTCCAGGTTATTTCCTAGTCTTGAAACTGTGTATCAAGTTAGGCTTAACTCTCTGTCTTCCAGTTTATTCTCACTACTCTCACACTGGAGAAGTTTATTCTCACTACTCTCACACTGGAGAAGTTTATTCTCACTACTTTCACACTGGAGAAGTTTATTCTCACTACTCTCACACTGGAGAAGTTTATTCTCACTACTCTCACACTGGAGAAGGTTATTCTCACTACTCTCACACTGGAGAAGGTTATTCTCACTACTCCCACACTGGAGAAGTTTATTCTGACTACTCTCACACTGGAGAAGTTTATTTTCACTACTCTCTCACTGGAGAAGTGATCTGTGTGGTGCTTCTAAGGCTCAAGTTCCTCCCGTATTCTCTCGTCCTATCTCAATTTATGCTAAACGGTTCAGTTCTATTCAATTTGGTCAATGCCTTTTAAGATCTTATATGTCGTGATAATGACACCTATTTCTATTATTTACGACGTCCTGTACGACCCACATAGAGAGATGGGGGTCAGGGGGGGGGGGGAGGTATGCGAATATAATTCCACTTTCAGGATCCTATGTAAAACACTCCCCTTCCCCCCCCCATCCGTTCCTCACAGTCAACCAAACGCCGTCACCGTTTCATAAAACCGATCAAATTTATATTTATATGTTACATTCGACGAGGCAGTGGAATTCTCAGAATCCCAGAGAAGGACTTTTCAAGGAAATGCTTCTCACAAGTCCCACCACATCCCCCTATTTCCCCCTTTGCCCTAGGTCGATACACAGAATTTTTTCCTCTGTCTCCTCCCACTTTTATCTTCCTCCTCATTTCCCCTTCTCGCCCATACCCCCCCATCCTTCAGTCCCCCCATCACACTTCTCATTATTTACGCTACTTACAAATTACTAATGTTTATCCCAAGTGTATCTGTTATTCAGTGTTATTTTGATATAATTCTTTACTATGCTTCTTATTCTCTTTATTTTCTTCTTGGAGGCAATGGGTTCATACAATTGCACCAGAGGTTGTACATTAATATATATATATATATATATATATATATATATATATATATATATATATATATATATATATATATATATATATACATATATATATATAATGTTTTTTTTAATTCAAGTTTTCTAAAAGATTTCTTAATTTATTTCATTCGCGAGTTTCTGACCAATTTTCTTTTATTTTTCGTATAATGGATTTCTTCTCATTTTGCATTTTCATTTTTATTATGCTCTTGTGTTTTCAAGGTTTCATATTTTCGTTGCTGTGTCTGTATTCTTTCATGTCCTGGTATGACTTACATTGTCTTTATTGCTTTTAATTTAGTTAAACACAGATATTCACACTTTTAATCTTACTTATTTTTATACTTACATATTTACATATTTACGCACACATGCATACACACACACACACACACACACATGCCCTCGGAATTCATTAAAATCTTGTAATTACAACATTTTCTAAAATACAGCAGCACGCAGAGAGAGTCGTTACCCGCACAAACACGTACTGCCTAATTGTCTCGTTTCCCCATTTACAATGCTTGATCCCCACCCCAGGATAACACGCTCTCTGTAATTGTCCCTTATTTACTAGATTGAAATAAATCAGATAACAGAGGAATTAGAGCTTATATGAAGGCAAAGAGCTTGTAAAAGCATGCAATTGATATGCAGGAATGTCTATTTTCCTGATCTATTATTTGGAAAGGAATTAAGAGAACAGATCACTAAGTTAAGATGACCACATTAGCCCGTTTATCTGTTAGATATACTATGATACAGATGTGATAGCAAGCTTAAAAGAAATTACAAGAGTTCTGCCAGATAACAGCTAGACAAAGTTGAAATTGTCAAATTGAAATGCGACAAAGGTCTTTGCCAGGATTTATCAGGCAACCGCTTGCGAAACCTGTGAATCCTGCCTGAATCATGGCATTTATTAAACAGTTTATGAGCTTTGGAATTTTGCAAATCAGGGTTAATTTATAATTTATATAGGTTTCGCAAGCGATTGCATAACTGCTTAATGAATCTATAAAATTATATATGTATATGGGAGAGAGAGAGAGAGAGAGAGAGAGAGAGAGAGAGAGAGAGAGAGAGAGAGAGAGAGAGAGAGAGAGAGAGAGAGAGAGAGAGAGAGAGAGAGAGAGAGAAAGAGATTAGAAGTGCAACAAGCCAACATTTATTATCTTTCTTTCTTTCTGTTTCTCTTTCTCTCTCACCCCATCCCTCTTGTGTTCTTTTTACACACAGGCTTGCCGCTCTCACCCTATCCCATCTTTCCACGCTCTGTGACTGTCCCTTAATCCTCTCCTCCCTTCCAGCTGATCCTGTGTGTCTATCCCTCCCACTTTTGTAGTCTCTCTCTCTCTCCTATTCTCTTCTCCTCGTCCTACTAAAAATACATCACAAATGCAGCGCAGCAAAACTTCTTTTGCGAGGAATTATCACTTCCCAAATGTGAGTTTTTTGTTTTATACTCGAACTGCGATCTTGTTTTTACCATGATGTGGAGCGAAACGATTGGCGGCGTTCGCAGGCGTGTCGCGCATGGAAATATCCGGGCAGTGCATCGATGACTTATTGGCCCATATTAGATAGGTTCTCTATGTATCTCCAACCAAACTCATTTGCACGTATGGCTAACCTACGCTTGAAACAACCAAGAGATCCCACGTCAATTATGTTAAGCGATATTCTGTTTTCCATTAATTCAACCATTCTCTTTCCAAAATTAGTATTTACCCTGGTCATACACATTCGTACATAAACTAACACTCATATATTACCCTACACTAATGTGTATACAATACCAATACATTACCATACACTAAAATACATACATACGCCATCACCTTAAAAAACAATATTTGGAGCAGTTTAATATAGTACAGAAATGCTATGCTATTTAACTCGATCATAACAAACACACTGTTATGTTATTGGACCTCAGGTATTAATTATATTCGTTAATGACCTTGTCATTTTAATAATTAGCGATGCAAGTAAACTCGAAGAACTATGTTATCAAGACACGAGAGGACTGATCTCATCAAGACCATAAACACACCAAATAATTTAAATAACATTTATCTAGATTACTTTTTAAAATGTCCAATGTAACACACACAAGCGGCACCAGCTTCAAGGTCAACAAGCCACACTATAACACACACACAAGGGACATCAGCTTCAAGCTCAACAAGCCACACTATAACACACACACAAGGGGCAACAGCTTCAAGCTCAACAAGCCACACTATAACACACACACAAGGGACATCAGCTTCAAGCTCAACAAGCCACACTATAACACACACACAAGGGGCAACAGCTTCAAGCTCAACAAGCCACACTATAACACACACACAAGGGACATCAGCTTCAAGGTCAACAAGCCACACTATAACACACACACAAGGGACATCAGCTTCAAGGTCAACAAGCCACACTATAATACACACACAAGGGGCAACAGCTTCAAGCTCATTAAACCACAACGTAACACACACACAAGGGGCAACAGCTTCAAGCTCAACAAGCCACAATGTAACACACAAGGCACAAGCTTCAAGCTCAACAAGCCACACTATAACACACACAAGGGGCAACAGCTTCACGGTCAACAAGCCACACTATAACACACACACAAGGGGCATCAGCTTCAAGGTCAACAAGCCACACTATAACACACACACAAGGGGCATCAGCTTCAAGGTCAACAAGCCACAATGCAACACACAAGGCACCAGCTTCAAGCTCAACAAGCCACACTATAACACACACAAGGGGCAACAGCTTCAAGCTCAACAAGCCACAATACAACACACACAAGGGGCAACAGCTTCAAGCTCAACAAGCCACAATACAACACACACAAGGGGCAACAGCTTCAAGCTCAACAAGCCACAATGTAACACACACAAGGGGTAACAGCTTCAATCTCAACAAGCCATAATATAGAACATATAAACAGTGATGCTCTTCTTCATATAGGAAATATACCCATATAAACACTAATCCGCCGAAACCGTCAGTGTGAAAACAACATTCCTGTTCAAAATTTGGTTGAAAACAAAATAATCAGAAACAATTATGACTATGTTTTGCAAACAGGAGGCATAAAGTCTCCTTCGAGGCCACTAGATACGCAATAAATGAATTGGACATTTTTTTATGTAGAAGAGTCAGTAAATATAAAATAGAAAATAGGAAAGAAGACAATACAAACTGCAAAAGACCTTTTACGTCAAACGAGGCAGCTCCTATTTATATCCACCCTAACTCATTGATATATGTAATCGCTTGAAACAATTCAGCCATCTATTACGTGTATTATCTGCCAAGAAATTTATTAAATGAAAATATTATATATATATATATATATATATATATATATATATATATATATATATATATATATATATATATATATATATATATATATATATATATATATATATGTCGTACCTAGTAGCCAGAACGCACTTCTCAGCCTACTATGCAAGGCCCGATTTGCCTAATAAGTCAAGTTTTTCTGAATTTATATATTTTGTCTAATTTTTTTCTTATGAAATGATAAAGCTAACCATTTCATTATGTATGAGGTCAATTTTTTTTTTATTGGAGTTAAAATTAACGTAGACATGACCGAACCTAACCAACCCTACCTAACCTAACCTAACCTATCTCTATATGTTAGGTTAGGTTAGGTAGCCGAAAAAGTTACGTTAGGTTAGGTTAGGTAGGTTAGGTAGTCGAAAAAACATTATTTCATGAAAACTTGGCTTATTAGGCAAATCGGGTCTTGCATAGTAGGCTGAGAAGTGAGTTCTGGCTACTAGGTACGACATATATATATATATATATATATATATATATATATATATATATATATGTTTCATTGAATTTGACCGCATATTCTGTATTTATTATTTTCTGGTTTAGGGCTTCTATCCCTCTAACTATTTTCTTAGCATCAGGGCTTAATTGAAATAGGAGTTCTCCAAAACTCATTTTCGTACTTTTAAGGTGAAGAAAAGAAGTGATTTACTACAGAGTGTATTACACTTATTTGTATAATTTGCACGACGTTTCGAACCTCCATGGTTCATTCTCAAGTGAACAGATCTTACAATACTAGTTGATTTTATACCCGCATTAGGTCAGGTGATAATACAATGAAGGTGAAAACATGGGGGGATACTTAAGGGATAAACATAGGGGCTGCAGAAGGCTTATTGGCCCATACGAGGCATCTCCTATCTAAACACAAAGATTAATCCAGTGTAATTGGCCTGTTATGTTGGACATTGTCTTCTGTGTTGGCATCGATATGTTCTTGTCTTGTCCTTACTCTCATGGTGGGTAGAGTAAATAGTTCCGTGATTTGGGTGTTCACGGTAGGTCGCTCTATTCTTATGTGAATTGCCTCAAGAATTTGTAATCTTCTTGAATCTTGGGTTTTGTCTATTATGCAAGTATTCTTGTTCAACATTTTTCTTGTTAGAGTAATGTCATGGGCTTGTCTCATGTGATTCCTAGGGGCACCAGATTGAAGATGGCATGTCAAACGCCTCGTCAGCTTGGTCGACGTCATACCTATGTACTTACATTGAAGGTTACATCCTTCGTGGGGGCAAGTGTACATGTATACAACGCTTGACTGCTGTAGAGGGTTCTCCGTCGGCTTCGGGCTGTTTTTGATAAGGAGTTCGGAAGTCTTCTTGGTTTTGTAGAATATTATCAGGTTTATGTTTTGGTTAGAAGTAGTGCTTTTTACTCCTTTACGGATTATTTCTTTCATTATTCATTCCTCTTTTATATGTTCACTGTGCATGGTTGATTTGTAATATAATTTTATTGGGGGTGTTGTGGTTTCTGTTCTAGGTTCTGAATTATACCAACGGTCCAAGTGTCTTCTTATAGCAGCGTATATATATGTATATATATATATATATATATATATATATATATATATATATATATAAATATATATATATATATATATATATATATATATTATTAAATATGACCGAAAAAGTAAGATTAATAATTGTAACACGAATTTTCTCAATATTTCTTATGTTTCTTTTCACTGTCGATGGTAATTGAAAAGTCAATTCTCCAAAATTCATTTTTATTTCTAATCTGACGCGACACAGTCGTCAGGAGAGATGACAAGTCGCCAATATACGTCATTCTTAAAAAAGACGAATATCTGGCGAAAATGAACCTCATACTCTCTGACCAAACTAAATTCCAGATGGTAGCGAAGGACACTACAGCCGAAATGAAAGCAAAGGTCAACAAATTGAACGAAACTGTGAACGCCAAGAAATCCGGACTCCACCTGCCAAAGATTATTGGGGAATACAAACCTGGATACGCGTATGGAAATGTCAGGACACACAAGCCTGGAAACCCACTTTGGCCAATCATCAGCCAGATACCCACACCCACGTACAGACTAACAAAGCGAATCAACGGCTTGCTGACTCCTTATGTCCCTTGCGCCTTCAGCCTGAAGTCTCCAAAGGAATTTGTTGACTTACTGTGGGAAACACGGGCCACAGGGATACGAGCCTCGTTGGACGTGGAATCACTGTTTACCAACGTACCTGTGGATGAAACAATCGGGATGATAGCGGACAGAGTGTATCGTGATCCAGCCTGTACTCCTCTTGACATACCAGAAAACATTCTAAAGAAACTACCCCAAGTTTGTACTAAAGAGGCACCTTTCTTGAGCCCGGATGGGCATATGTATAAGCAAGTAGATGGGGTCACCATGGGTTCTCCCCTAGGTGTCCTGTTTGCGAACTTCCACATGGGTACCATCGAACAAAAGGTCTTAGTCGACATGAACTTGAAACCGGCCATATACTGCAGGTATGTTGACGACATTTTTGCACTGGTACCTGATGTTATACATCTGCTGGAACTGAAGGAGGCATTTGAGCGGAATTCTGTGTTGCGTTTCCCCTATGAGATGGAGAAGGATGGGAAGCTGCCCTTTCTAGATGTAACAGTCATGGAATGGAGCGGAGGTTTCCACACTGCAGTCTGCACTAAGGAAACAAACATAGGAATGTGCCTCAATGCCAACAGTGAGGGCCCAGACAGGTACAAGAGGAGTGTTTTTAACGCTTATGTCGACCGTGCGCTCAGCCACAGCTAAGAATGGAAGCATGTCGATGAAGAACTCTGTAGGGTAAGGCAGGTCCTAGTCAACAACGGCTTTTCCAATGGTTTCGTTGAAGACATCATAAGAAGGAAGGTGAAACGCCATGCAACCTCTGAAGAGACAACTAACACAACACCTATTCCCCCATTAGACTATTTTACAGGAACTTCTTTTCCACAGCCCATAAAACGGAGGAAAGGGTCCTGAAAGATATTGTTAATAGAAACGTTATTCCTACAGACAAAAATCAGAAGATACAATTGACGATTTACCATAAAACCAAGAAAACGGCCAACCTACTCATGAGAAACTCTCCAGACACAAAGCAGAACGCTTTGAAAGACTCCAATGTCGTCTATGCCTTCAAATGCCCACTTGGAGACTGTAAGCCTCAAAGAACTCAGTATATAGGCAAGACAACAACATCTCTTTCCAGGCGATTAATGATGCATAAGCAACAGGGCTCCATTAAGGAACATATAATCTCTTCCCACAACCAGACCATCACTAGAGAAGTCTTAGCAAAAAACACAGAAATCATCGATAGATACAGCGATAGCAGGCCGCTTGATATCTGCGAGGCACTACACATCAAGAAGTCAACACCAGCAATCAACAGCCAATTAATGCACAACTATATTCTACCCACTTCAAGACTCCGCACCAATATAGAAGCATCAAGAAATATGGCCAATAGGCTCTTTGCTGTTACTTCCATTTCTTCCCTTTAAACTTACCCAATATTATACCCATTGTTTCGTGTTCTGTCTTGTGTTTTCACCTCATCCAAAACTGTTGTAACATATCACCTCACCCAGATACAGGTATATAAAATGAAAGCCATTTAAATTATAGCATAGTAGGACTCTGTTTAGTGTTTGCAGGTTATAGTTGTGTGTGTGTAAACTAAAGTCTTTGAAAATGTAATAAGTTATTACGAAATGCGTTCAAGTGTCGCGTCAGACTAGAAATAAAAATGAATTTTGGAGAAATGATTTTTCAATTACCATCGACAGTGAAAAGAAACATAAGAAATATTGAGCAAATTCGTGTTAGAATTATTATTCTTACTTTTTCGGTCATATTTAATAATATATGTCTACAGGAAAGACTGCTACCAAAATATAATATATATATATATATATATATATATATATATATATATATATATATATATATATATATATATATATATATATTCATATATATATATATATATATATATATATATATATATATATATATATATATATATATATATATATATAAATATATATATATATACATATATATATATACATATATATATATACATATATATATATATATATATATATATATATATATATATATATATATATATATATAAATATATATATATACATATATATATATATATATATATATATATATATATATATATATATATATATATAAATATATATATATACATATATATATATAAATATATATATATATATATATATATATATATATATATATATATATATATATATATATATATATATATATATCTTTCAAATAAACCCTAGAGCTAGCGAGGACTCACTAGGATTTTGTCGTACAGTTTTCATCAACGTTCTGAATGGATATAAATTCTCTTGGAAATAAGCAATAAAGATTGACAAAGTTAATGCAATGCGTCAAGGACCTTTGTCTTTACCGATCATAAGCACCAACTTAATTTTCCTTTGAAAGGCTTAGCACGAGGGGAGATATGACTGAAGTTTACAAGTGGATGAAAGGCACAGCACGAGGGGAGATATGACTGAAGTTTACAAGTGGATGAAAGGCACATCACGAGGGGAGATATGACTGAAGTTTACAAGTGGATGAAAGGCACATCACGAGGGGAGATATGACTGAAGTTTACAAGTGGCTGAAAGACTGAACTTTAAGGGAGCAAAGACTGAAGTATACTATTAGATGAAAGGCATAGCACAAGGGGGGAAATATGACTGAAGTACATAAGTGGATGAAGGACGCAACTTAAGGGGGAGATTGGAATGAATTATACAAATAAATGACATACACAAAAGTGATATACTGGATACATATTGTACCTTTCTCGCTTGGGCCAGCTGTATATAGTGATTTCTTAGGGTGTTAAGCATGTATAAATTCCAGCATACATCAACACGGTTGCATTTATGCTGGTTGCTCCGATATGCATATACATTCAATATACAGGAACGTGTGTATATTTATGCCTATTCTGATATGCATATATTCTTGCGTACACCAACACGCATATATGCATGCATTCATTGATGAATATACTAACAAGTATATGTTTTATGCTTACTCCAATATGCATACTCTCATGCATACACTAACAAGCACAAATACATTCATACCTCAACATACATATATTCACATACATACATACATACATACATACATACATACATACATACATACATACATACATACATACATACATACAAACATACATACATACATACATATGTGCATAATATACACATGAAGTGTACGAATCATTCGATCTAACAGCCAAGGCGATTTTGCTTCTTTTCAAATATTTCTTTCGAAATAATTCCCCCCCTTAATACTCTTAATGTATTTTAAGTCAAAATGAAATATTTGACAAAAGCAAGATTAGATGTTTAAGTCAACTGGAGAGGGAAACCGGCGATGCCCGGGTGCCCGAAGCTCGTGCATCTTTACTATATACATTGTCTTCATTACTGTAACCGTCTTTACTATACAGTGTGTCCGTCACTGTACCCGTTCTCAGTCGTTGTAACCGTCTTCACTGCACACTATCTTCTATCTCCCTGTCTTATATCTATCACTGAATCTCTATCTTCCTCTATCTCTCTTTCTCTCTATCTTTCTGTCTCACTCTCTTTCTATATCTCGTTCTCTTATACCGCTATATCTCTATATCTTTATGGCTATAACTTTATATCTCTCAACAATATTTATGATACTTTTTACCGAACTATTCTCAGTTCATTGCGTTAAAGTAGCGATAAAGCCTACGGACATTACGCCCCAGATTTCACTATGACCGCGCAATTTAATGAAAATTGCACCTGTGGGCAGTGTTACAAAGCTCATATTTCTTAAAGCATGTAACTTAGGCCTACCCCGACTAGCCCATGTCCGTCCCGAAACCCAGACCATTCACCCTTGTGTGAGGTTAGCCCCTAGCGTCTGGCCTCCTTCTCTGAATAGACATCATACAGAAATGTGTTCTATTTCAGAACAGATATTTGAGTGCAAAGCTTGAATGGTGCCCAAATTATGTAATCACTGTAGACTCTACGAAATATGAAAGATTCGAACTTAGGCGGCCAATGTTTCCCCAATGGCTGAAGTAGTTGTTAAAGTGCTCGACAGCTATTGAGTAGATCCGGACCGCCTAGTTTCGAATCCTTGAGGAGTCATATAATTTACAGTGATATATACAAATGCAAGCTTAGGACTCCTTCCTCCATGTCAGATAAGCTGTGAATCACAATAATGTGTGTGTGTGTGTGTGTGTGTGTGTGTGTGTGTGTGTGTGTGTGTGTGTGTGTGTGTGTGTGTGTGTGTGTGTGTATAATTATACATATCAATATACATACATGAACAAAATATTAATCTATATCAATGTATATATATGAAACACAATTTAATGTCTACAGTACATGCATTTATTTCAACAGGTGGCGAAGTGAAAATGCCTTCAAAGATGCTACTTTACCTGACTATCACCATCCTGCTCAGTCCAGGTATGTGCTACTTTGTGTCTTTTGTGGGTAAGGGAGACTTATTGTACTTTATAGTTTGAACAGGGAACGTTCTGTAGCGTGTTACGTGACGGCGCAAGTTATGTAGGGAACTCTCGTTTGAGTGTTACTTTGCTGTGCTCCTGGTGCACGGAGCGCTGCTAGGGGTGTTAGATTAGTGTACTCTTTAAGTATTGAGCGCTAGTTTGAGTGCTACTTTGCTGTATTAAACGTGTAAGGATCGCTCATTTCGTGTGTTACGTTACTGTGCTCCTTGCACAGGGAACGCTCATTTACTTTCTTCATTACTGGGCTCTCTGTGTAGAGAGCTCTCATTTTGGGTGCTACTTAACGCTGCTCCTATTGTAGTGAGCGCTTATTCGATCCTCTATGTTCTAGTGCAAGTCTGTTTCCTGGTTGCCACAACATCAGGCTACTTGTCTTAAATTAAAATAGTAATACTTATTGAACAACTTCACTTGTATATATATATATATATATATATATATATATATATATATATATATATATATATATATGTCGTACCTAGTAGCCAGAACGCACTTCTCAGCCTACTATGCAAGGCCCGATTTGCCTAATAAGCCAAGTTTTCCTGAATTAATATATTTTTTCTAATTTTTTCTTATGAAATGATAAAGCTACCCATTTCATTATGTATGAGGTCAATTTTTTTTTATTGGAGTTAAAATTAACGTAGATATATGACCGAACCTAACCAACCCTACCTAACCTAACCTAACCTATCTTTATAGGTTAGGTTAGGTTAGGTAGGCGAAAAAGTTTGGTTAGTTTAGGTTAGGTAGGTTAGGTAGTCGAAAAACAATTAATTCATGAAAACTTGGCTTATTAGGCAAATTGGGCCTTGCATAGTAGGCTGAGAAGTGCGTTCCGGCTACTAGGTACGACATATATATATATATATATATATATATATATATATATATATATATATATATATATATATATATATATATATATATAAATGCATATAAGAACTCACACACACACACACACACAATTATATATATATATATATATATATATATATTGTGACGATAATCTCCTTCAAGAGATTGAGCCTGCTCTTCCCTCCAAAATTACGTCTTCACAATTATATAAAAAGACTATGGAAGAAATGTCCAACAACGACAACAACACCAGCACCAGCAAGGCTTGCCAGGGTGAGCAGAAACGTATGCATCCAGCCACCTGTTCGAACTCCAACCACCAAACTACCCGTTGATCGCTACGGCTCCGCTGATTGGTCGCCGGTCTGGCTGCACCTGCACTCGCCCCCAATACTACCTGATGTCTGGGGTCGCCCCAACATCAGTCCTCAGAATGTTCCGTGCTTTCGTAGCCAGCACTCCTCCCAGCTAGACGTTAGCGTGTACTGAGAGAGGTGGTGGCTTTAAGCCAATATTCCAGCACCTCCCACTTAACTTTTGTTGCACTTCTTGTTATTTTGCCTTAACGTAACTTTTCATTGTGTCATTTAAGTATTCTTATTATTTTGATTCATTGATTTTATTATACATATTTGTTTGTCCATATTTTCATGTTTTGATTTATTTAACGTAATTAAAATTTCATTGTTAAAGTTTTACTTGTGTTTTGTGTGTCTTCTCCTTACCTTACCACAGACGAAGTTCCAGTTTTTCTATTTTTTTTTATAACTATGTGACGAGGCCATACCCCTAGCCTTAAACAGCCGAACACCAACGCGTTACCGTCACAAGTTATATGGGGGCCTGTCCTAGGAGCTTAACTCAGGTACTGGTGCTAAGTGGTAATTTATGGTAAGCGTATTTAACTTTGTTAACGTAGCTTTACTATTTTTCATTCAATTTCATTTTTTATAAGGTGCGGTGTATTGTGCATTACGAGAGTAACATATAGTGAAGGTGAGACAACTTTGGATTACGTGGTGACTGTAGGCCGCAGTCATACTCTTAATTGGTCATCTCTCCCTCCTTGTTATTACTCGTATTTACCATCTATGTCCCTTGAATATTTCTCATTCTGACAGATCATCATATTGGTACCCTGGTACTGTGGTCTGCCCCGGGTCAAGAGTACCCAATCTTCTGCAATCTGACTGTAGGAGGACAAAGAGGGCCATAGTTCCTCTTGCTCGAACTTTAGTTGCTGAATTGGGACCTCAGCAGCAGTTCTCGTCACCAGTTGACACCTCGCACCCCTACACGTCAGTCAGAGATGATGATACATACAACGGTAGGGAATTAGCTTATTTTTTCAGAGCACAAAAGTTCGCTAATTCTGTAAGTATCATATTAAATTCAGTAGGAAAAACTTGCTTTATGTCCTATAGAGACTTGGCAAGGTATGCCTACATCCTTGGACTACCAATTTTACTTTTGAAGCATTTAACTGTTTCATTTGTTTTCGAAACTTTGTTTCATTTGTTAGTAGGATTTTCTTGCCCTTATTCTTACATGAGTACCGGGTACAAGATTTCCTGCGCCCTTGATTTAATTTAATCGTTTAATATCTTTCACTTAACGTTAATTGTTAAAGATCACACAGGATAGGTACCAGTTGCCACGTTGTCCTGTTTCTGACATTTCATTATTGAACATTCGTGTACCTTTATTTGCTAATTTCACCATGTTTCGTCTCCAAACTTTCCGTGCAAATCCAGCAGGTGAAATAGGGACTTTAAGTCGTGCCAAGAGGACTGAACTACAAACTCTTGCACATGAGTATCAACTAGAAGTTCCCTACCAAGCCAATAAAAATGACCTACACAACCTGTTGCTGGATTACTATTTAGAGCAAGGTAAGATAGACTCTGAAACTCATGAAACTTACTATATTGCAGAGAAAACTGACTTGGCTACGATGAAACTTAAACTAGAGCTGGCTAAGATTGAACGTGAGCAGCAAAGAGAAGCAGCTACCATACGAAGGGAAGAACAAGAACGCGAAGCTGCCTTGAGGAGAGAAGAACACGAACGTGGACTCGCCCTCCACGAACGTGAGGTCGCCTTGCTCCATGAACGTGAGAGAGTACAGCTTGAAACAAAACAACGCGAGTTGGAAATACAACGCGAACATGACAAGCAACAAGCAACTCTGGCTCTAGAGTGTCGTCAACGTGAAATCGCCTTGGAAACTTCCCACTTCACTCAACGCCAGCAAGCTACTGCCAATCTTCCCGTCAGTTTTAATATATCACATGCAAGTAAGTTAATGCCATCCTTTGTAGAAGCAGAAGTTGATGTGTTTTTCACCACCTTTGAAACCCTTGCTAATCAACTCAGTTGGCCTGTCGACCAATGGGCCACACTTCTCAGAGTCCATCTTACAGGTAGAGCTGCAGTCACACTCAGTACTTTGGCGTCTGAGAATGACTACTACACTCTGAAACAAGCAGTGTTAGACGCCTACCTACTTTCCACAGAAAGTTATAGAAGGAAATTCCGTGACCACCTGAAGGCAAGTACCACTACCTTCCTTGAGTTTGCTAACACGAAACGGAGGTATTTCATGAAATGGCTGGAAGCAGCACATGTCTCTACTTTTACAGAACTCGTCAACCTGATGCTTGTTGAAGAATTCTTGAGACGTGTGCCGCCTCCTGTCCGCCTCTACTTAGCAGATAAAGAAGAAACCGACTACCTGAAGTGTGCTAAGTCGGCTGACACTTACAGCCTCATCCACCGGCTGACACCTGAACCATCCTCCAGTAAGAAGTCGTGGTACAGTTACGAGAAGGTGAGCCCCGATCAAGCTGGTTCACAACTGTACTGCAAATATTGTAGACTCTATGGACATACCATAGACAAGTGTGGTAAGTCTCAATACAAGGGAACCACTGACCAACAACGACCCAAACCAACTCCTCCTAAGTCCGGTAAGCCTGTGATGAATGTTGGTGTTGATGTTAATGATCTTTCTCTTTTCAGTAACCACCTGTATACTGGAACTGTCTCTGCCAACGGTTCAAATCCGGAGGGACGTTTCAAATTGAAGATCTTGAGGGACACAGCGGCTCTACAATCGATCATCTTGAAGTCGGCTGTGCCCAACATAGTCTACACCGGGGAAACAGTCTTCATCACTGACCTCACTGCTACCACTCCATACCCTCTCGCCAGAGTCCACCTGGATTGTCCCTACGTGAACGGGGAAGTCCAAGTCGCCGTCAGGGAAAAGCCTTTTCCCATGCCTGGAGTGCAACTTCTCCTAGGCAACGACTTGGCAGAAGACCTGCAACCAACCAACCTGATCGTCATGGACAAACCCCAGGTGTGTAACTCTGTGCCAAGTAACCCTATTCTTGAGTATGTTCCAGCAGAGGTTCAAGAGAGTGATGATGTTTCTCCTCCGGTTCTCGTGACCACCCGTGCACAAGCCGCACGTCCACAGCCAGCTGACTCTACTGCTACCGCTGTCCCTCAAGACCCTCAGAAACTACCCCCGCATCTGACCAAGTTGGAGTTCCGTAAGTTGCAGAGGGAAGATCTTACTTTAACACCATTGTTTTTCCAGGCTGAGACTCAACCCGACAGTATTCCTGGGTTCTTCCTAGAGAACGACTTGCTCTACCGCAGATATAGACCCAGTAAACTGAAGGAGGAGGACGATTGGGCCAACACCGAACAACTTGTGATTCCCACCAGCCTGCGGCCCACTATTCTACACCTGGCCCACGGAGCATTCTCCCACTACGGCTTCAACAAGACTTACCATGGGATTCGTCAAGACTACTACTGGCCAGGTATGGTAAACAACGTCAAACAGTACGTAAAACAGTGTCATACATGTCAGATGGCAGGCAAACCGAACGTCTCCATTCCCAGAGCACCACTAATTCCCATACAGGTGCCTGCGGAACCTTTCCACAGACTCATAATAGACTGTGTTGGTCCTTTACCTCGGACCAGTTCAGGTAACGCCTACATCCTAACCATCCTATGTCCTACCACCAGATTTCCCATAGCAGTTCCAGTGAAGAACATCACGGCTGCTACGGTTATCAAACATCTACTGAAGATCTTCACTCAATACGGATTTCCCAGGGAGATTCAAAGTGACTGTGGCACCAACTTCACCAGTGATCTCTTCAAAAGGACACTGGAGGAGTTCAACATCAAACAGGTATTGTCCAGCCCCTATCATCCTGCTTCACAGGGTTCTCTTGAACGTAGTCATCAGACCATCAAAGCACTCTTGAAAAAGTTTTGTAGTGAAACCTCAAAGGATTGGGATAAGCAGATTGACCTAATAATGTGTATTTTCAGAAGTCTCCCCAATGAGTCCCTAGGAGTATCTCCTTATGAGATGCTCTACGGCCGTAAGTGCCGTACTCCCCTTAAGGCTTTCAAAGACTCTCTCAGAGATGCCACCTTCAGTGAGCATCAGAATGTGCCCCAGTTTCTTCAAAACCTTCAGCACATTCTAGAGAGAGTCCACCGCTTTGCCCATGATAATCTATTGAAAGCCCAGGTGAGAATGAAGACTCATTACGACCAGACCAGCAAAGTAAGAAAATTCAAGCCGGGAGACTTCGTCCTTGCTTATTTCCCTATCCCAGGTTCACCTTTACAAAACAGATTTTCAGGACCCTACTGCGTCAAAGAGTGCAGGAATAATAATAATTATGTGATAGAGACTCCAGATAGGCGGCGGAAGACCCAGCTGTGCCACGTCAACCTCCTGAAGCAATATAATGGTACTCCTCCCACTGTCTTGACTAATTATTCCACATTCACAGAACCCTACATCCACAGTGAGACCTTCCCAGCTTCTCCTCCCGAAAGCACTGACAAGGAGTCAGCGCTTTCTAATTCCGAAATCCTTAATGATCTTCCCAAATACTTTCAGGATAATCATAGTGCACCTCTCGTCAAGATCTTCAGAGAACATCAAGAGTTGTTCAGAGATGATCCCCAAGAGTGTAATGTTACCCAGCACGACATCCAACTGCTCCCCGACACCCGGCCGATTCGTCAACCCTTCTACCGAATCAGCCCGAGCAAGAAGGAAGTCATGCGTGCTGAGGTGCAATACCTCTTGGATCATGGACTGGCTACACCTTGTGAGTCCCCCTGGGCCTCACCTTGTATCTTGGTGCCCAAACCCCAAGGTAAGGTGCGGTTGTGCACTGACTATCAAAAACTGAACTCTGTCACTGTCAAGGATGCTTACCCCTTGCCAAGGATAGATGACATCCTTGATGCCATTGGTAGTGCCCAGTACTTGTCCCAAGTGGACTTGCTTAAGGGGTACTATCAAGTGTGTCTAACGGAGCGCGCTAAAGAGATATCTGCCTTCATCACTCCTTTTGGACTTTTCAGATATGAACGCCTTCCTTTCGGACTATGTAATGCCCCGGCCACCTTTCAAAGAGCTGTCAACCGTGTCATCCAGGGCTTGGATAACACATACGCCTACCTGGACGATATCGTCGTAGCCTCCAACTCCTGGAGTGAACATCTGCTCCAGCTGCGACGTCTGTTCTCCAAGCTCCTGACAGCCGGCCTCACCATCAACCTGGGCAAGTCCACTTTCGCGAAAGGTAAAGTGCGTTATCTGGGTCATGTTATTGGGAGTGGCAGCATAGCTCCGTTAGACTCACACACTCAAGCCATCCTACAGTATCCACAGCCTACCACCAGGAAGCAGCTCCTGCGCTTCCTTGGTCTTGCCTCTTACTACCGTAGGTTTGTGAGGAATTTCAGTACAGTCGCCACACCTCTAATTCTATTAACCAGTCCCAAGCAACGGTATAATTGGACCATACGGCAAACCGTTGCTTTTGAACAACTCAAATTCCTCCTCTGTTCTAACCCCATTCTCGCCTCTCCAGATATCACCAAGCCTTTCGTCCTTCATGTCGACGCCAGTGGTACCGGCGTTGGTGGTGTCCTGATGCAACAACGAGGCGAGGAGGTTCTACCTGTCAGCTACTACAGCTACAAACTGAAACCACACCAGAGGAACTACAGCACTATTGAAAAGGAGCTACTATCCATCGTCCTGAACCTCCAACACTTCGCTCCGTACCTACAAGGCGCCAGGTCTACCACCATCTTCTCAGACCACAACCCTCTCCGCTTCCTACATCAAGCCCAATTCACCAACCAGCGTCTTCTACGATGGGCTCTGTATTTACAAGACTTCAACCTGGAGATCCGCTATATCAAGGGTTCTGACAACACCATAGCCGATGCCCTCTCCAGAGTTTATGAAGTAGAAGCGACACCATCCATTACTCCACCAAATAACGACGTACTTCTTCCAGAACCGCAGGCTTCGGGGGAGAGTTGTGACGATAATCTCCTTCAAGAGATTGAGCCTGCTCTTCCCTCCAAAATTACGTCTTCACAATTATATAAAAAGACTATGGAAGAAATGTCCAACAACGACAACAACACCAGCACCAGCAAGGCTTGCCAGGGTGAGCAGAAACGTATGCATCCAGCCACCTGTTCGAACTCCAACCACCAAACTACCCGTTGATCGCTACGGCTCCGCTGATTGGTCGCCGGTCTGGCTGCACCTGCACTCGCCCCCAATACTACCTGATGTCTGGGGTCGCCCCAACATCAGTCCTCAGAATGTTCCGTGCTTTCGTAGCCAGCACTCCTCCCAGCTAGACGTTAGCGTGTACTGAGAGAGGTGGTGGCTTTAAGCCAATATTCCAGCACCTCCCACTTAACTTTTGTTGCACTTCTTGTTATTTTGCCTTAACGTAACTTTTCATTGTGTCATTTAAGTATTCTTATTATTTTGATTCATTGATTTTATTATACATATTTGTTTGTCCATATTTTCATGTTTTGATTTATTTAACGTAATTAAAATTTCATTGTTAAAGTTTTACTTGTGTTTTGTGTGTCTTCTCCTTACCTTACCACAGACGAAGTTCCAGTTTTTCTATTTTTTTTTATAACTATGTGACGAGGCCATACCCCTAGCCTTAAACAGCCGAACACCAACGCGTTACCGTCACAAGTTATATATATATATATATATATATATATATTATTATAGACTGTGGGTTGGTTGGTGTTGTCGTTGATTCTTCTCTATGGACAACCCAACCCACAACTCGGTAGAGTGCTTATACTAGGAGATCACCCTTGGCGCTTCTGGCTCTTGGAGAGGGGCTCAACGTCACACGTTTAGGGGATGCGGCTCCAACACTTAGCCTCGTTGTCACGTGCACACACCCACTCGAGCCGCAGTGACTACCCACTCTCTCCTCAGGTAATATGATCTCCTCGATCCCCTTTTGGCTTATTAGTATTACCTCCTACCCTGTCCACAGCAGTGGTTCTCGGTTCTTTCTCCCTTTCTCTCTCCTTCTTTACTACCTCCTGGGAAGCCTCACTAGGACAAGGGCTAACACCGGCAAATTGGAATACATTTACTGGACAGAGCACATACACAATACATACATACATATAATAATAATGAATCCTATACTCTATACTATTACAATCGGGTTGCACTCCAACACCATCAGAACTCTATTATCAGCTTATCAAGTGGTATCCTATCTCCTGGTTCACCACCTGATACTATCAACCTCCTCAAGTTGATCAAGTCTACATACACTGTTGCACCACCAGCAAGATAATATATATATAGAAAATCAGCATTTGAATGCAATAACATATACCAGTATAAATGTTCATTGATACACAACAATGATCAATCGATCACTGTCAGTCCTGGAACGCATACATCTGTAGGTAATCCAGCCTACGACTGTAACTCTAAACTTCAGTGTAAAACACTCCTTGACATCAGAATACCAACAATCACTCACCTCTCACTGCGTCTTGCACACTAATGACAACCAAACACTATCAACTCCCTACAAGTAATCCACCAGAACTTCCCCTTCCACCTCTGGAAGTTCACTACCCTGATCTCTTCAGGTTCTTCCGGGCTTCACTACCAGGATCCTCTGCAGCTCCTCCAGGCTGCTATCATGAAGTTTCCTTGAGTAACTACGGTGCTTCACCCTTCTGCTAGGTTCCTCCTCAGCTCTCTTGGCTGCTACACCACCTCTACAGAAGCACGTGACACTCCTCTTCACTGCTTCTCACAGCCCGAGGTACTCGCCTCCACTATCTTGGAGTCTCATCAGCTACTTCATCTGCTGGCTTCGAAGTTCTCAGCAACTTCTTCCCCAAAGAACAAACCACAGATCGACTGGTCGAGGGCGCTTCTTCCTCTGACGAGGCTTGGTCTGGGCGCTCCACGGCCCACAATAATGCCTCCGGGCGGCTTAATATTCACTAATTATCGCCCACGACTTGAGACCACACGTCCCCAGCTCGATTCCACAGCTGGCACGTCTGCACACTTCTCTTCTCTTAGAGATATATCACTAGGGGTTCCCTTCTGACGGGAGCTCAAACGGAGCGCGGCTTCCCCCTGCGATGTCTGGCACTCAAGTGAGGTCAAGGTCCTCCGGAAGCGAGCCTCACGCCTCCAGCAAAATGTCCACATCTCCTAGCCAGTCATTTATCTGTTTTCTTCTTCATTGCCCATAATGTCAAACTGTTATACATATCCAAGCAACTATTTTACATATGGGTTATCACCTCAATATTTGCTAGACCTTCTAGTTAGGTCAGGCTTGACGAATAACTCTCAAGGAGGGAGACTCGTTTCTCCTGCAGGCTGAGATCATAACAATATATATATATGACATTGTCAGACCACGGAGGAAAATTGAAACCGGAATTTCCTTAAGTACTTTCGTATATTATTACACTCCTCCCGAAGTGTATTAATATACGAAAGTACTTAAGGAAATTCCGGTTTCAATTTTCCTCCGTAGTCTGACAGTCACGTTTGTATTCACGTTTTTATTTTCGTGATATATATACACACACACACACATTATATATATATATATATATATATATATATATATATATATGTCGTACCTAATAGCCAGAACGCACTTCTCAGCCTACTATTCAAGGCCCGATTTGCCTAATAAGCCAAGTTTTCATGAATTAATGTTTTTTCGTCTACCTAACCTACCTAACCTAACCTAACCTAGCTTATTTTGGCTACCTAACCTAACCTTACCTATAAATATAGGTTAGGTTAGGTTAGGTAGGGTTGGTTAGGTTCGGTCATATATCTACGTTAATTTTAACTCCAATAAAAAAAAATTGACCTCATACATAGAGAAAAGGGTTGCTTTATCATTTCATAAGAAAAAAATTATAGTAAATATATTAATTCAGGAAAACTTGGCTTATTAGGCAAATTGGGCCTTGAATAGTAGGCTGAGAAGTGAGTTCTGGCTACTAGGTACGACATATATATATATATATATATATATATATATATATATATATATATATATATATATATATATATATATGTACTGCCATTGACCCTGCCATTGGACGACTCTCAGTGGGAGCAAGCAACCCTTTCTGTAAGACTCGGCGGTCTTGGTGTCCGCACAGCCTTTCAAATTGCTCTATCAGCCTTCCTTTCCTCCTCCCATGCATCGCACGACCTCGTCAGATATATTTTACCTGCAACCCTGAGAGATTCAGCAGGAATACACGACCTGCTTTCACTGAATGTTCAAATCAGTGGGATGTTCTTGCAGCCCCAGCAACCATTATAGAGCCAACAAAACAACAAAAACAGTCCGGCTGGGACCACCCTCTAGTGGAAAAAGTAGCTGATGCCATGTCAGCGTCGCAACATCAGACAAGAAGAAAGCCCGCCTCAGAGCAGTGCATGCCTCCCATGCAGGAGACTTCCTCCTAGCAGTACCCATGTCAGCAATGGGCACGCGCCTAGATCCAGAATCCCTTCGTGTAGCAGTGGCCCTCCGCCTTGGTGCCCCAATTCACACTGAATACAAGTGTATTTGCAACTGGGTGGAAGCAGACCAATACGGACTGCATGGGTTGCATTGCGGAAGCACAAAGGACTGGCATGCAAGACACAACGAGGTCAATGACATCATCAAGAGAAGCCTCGTCTCAGCTAGGTGCCCAGCGGAGGGAGAACCTCGCATCCTAGGGGTCCAAAACCCGGATTTCCCCGCACTTCGCCCTGATGGCATCACCATATACTCATGGAAGGAGGGTAGACAGTTGGTGTGGGACTACACATGTGTATCCACCCTGGCTGACACCTATGTACACTTCGGAGCTGATCAAGCAGGTGGGGCGGCCAACCACAGGGAAACAGCTAAATCACTCAAGTACAGGCGACTGGAAGGTCAATACCTCTTTGTTCCCATAGCGTCTGAGACGCATGGCCCCTGGGGCAAGAGTGCCTTGGGATTTCTCAAGGAATTAGGTTCCAAGCTCATTGACGTCACCAGAGACCCAAGGGCTTCCAGTTTTTTGTTTCAGAGTCTCAGTGTGGCGATCCAGAGGGAAAATGCTTGCTGCGTCCTCGGTTCCTGTCCAGAAGCGGAGGAGCTTCAAGAGATCCATAACCTTTAGGCATTTGTCTTGTATGTTTTGTAACCTTTAAATACACAATAAAGGAAAAAAAAAGGGGAAGGGGGTGGTAGGAGAAAAGCACACAGAAACTGTATTGGAGGGGACCTACATTCCCTCCAATGCGTTATGTGTGGTTTCCTCCGAGGCTATGGGTCCCCCTTCTTCCAGCCAGAGGTGGTACTCCCTTTTCTATATATATATATATATATATATATATATATATATATATATATATATATATATATATATATATATATATATATATAAATATATATATATATATATATATATATATATATATATATAACTGAAAACTCACACCCCAGAAGTGACTCGAACCCATACTCCCAGAAGCAACGCAACTGGTATGTACAAGACGCCTTAATCCACTTGACCATCACGACCGGACATAATGAGGTGATAGCCGAGGCTATATGAACCACCCCACCGCCGGCACTCGGATAGTTATCTTGGGCATAGCATTTTACCAAATCACCTCATTCTTTGGGGCACACGTGAGGAACACAAATGCGAACAAGCCTGAATGGTCCCCAGGACATATGCAACTGAAAACTCACACCCCAGAAGAGACTCGAACCCATACTCCCAGAAGCAACGCAACTGGTATGTACAAGACGCCTTAATCCACTTGACCATCACGACCGGACATAATGAGGTGATAGCCGAGGCTATATGAACCACCCCACCGCCGGCACTCGGATAGTTATCTTGGGCATAGCATTTTACCAAATCACCTCATTCTTTGGGGCACACGTGAGGAACACAAATGCGAACAAGCCTGAATGGTCCCCAGGACATATGCAACTGAAAACTCACACCCCAGAAGTGACTCGAACCCATACTCCCAGAAGCAACGCAACTGGTATGTACAAGACGCCTTAATCCACTTGACCATCACGACCGGACATAATGAGGTGATAGCCGAGGCTATATGAACCACCCCACCGCCGGCACTCGGATAGTTATCTTGGGCATAGCATTTTACCAAATCACCTCATTCTTTGGGGCACACGTGAGGAACACAAATGCGAACAAGCCTGAATGGTCCCCAGGACATATGCAACTGAAAACTCACACCCCAGAAGAGACTCGAACCCATACTCCCAGAAGCAACGCAACTGGTATGTACAAGACGCCTTAATCCACTTGACCATCACGACCGGACATAATGAGGTGATAGCCGAGGCTATATGAACCACCCCACCGCCGGCACTCGGATATTTATCTTGGGCATAGCATTTTACCAAATCACCTCATTCTTTGGGGCACACGTGAGGAACACAAATGCGAACAAGCCTGAATGGTCCCCAGGACATATGCAACTGAAAACTCACACCCCAGAAGTGACTCGAACCCATACTCCCAGAAGCAACGCAACTGGTATGTACAAGACGCCTTAATCCACTTGACCATCACGACCGGACATAATGAGGTGATGGCCGAGGCTATATGAACCACCCCACCGCCGGCACTCGGATAGTTATCTTGGGCATAGCATTTTACCAAATCACCTCATTCTTTGGGGCACACGTGAGGAACACAAATGCGAACAAGCCTGAATGGTCCCCAGGACATATGCAACTGAAAACTCACACCCCAGAAGTGACTCGAACCCATACTCCCAGAAGCAACGCAACTGGTATGTACAAGACGCCTTAATCCACTTGACCATCACGACCGGACATAATGAGGTGATAGCCGAGGCTATATGAACCACCCCACCGCCGGCACTCGGATAGTTATCTTGGGCATAGCATTTTACCAAATCACCTCATTCTTTGGGGCACACGTGAGGAACACAAATGCGAACAAGCCTGAATGGTCCCCAGGACATATGCAACTGAAAACTCACACCCCAGAAGTGACTCGAACCCATACTCCCAGAAGCAACGCAACTGGTATGTACAAGACGCCTTAATCCACTTGACCATCACGACCGGACATAATGAGGTGATAGCCGAGGCTATATGAACCACCCCACCGCCGGCACTCGGATAGTTATCTTGGGCATAGCATTTTACCAAATCACCTCATTCTTTGGGGCACACGTGAGGAACACAAATGCGAACAAGCCTGAATGGTCCCCAGGACATATGCAACTGAAAACTCACACCCCAGAAGTGACTCGAACCCATACTCCCAGAAGCAACGCAACTGGTATGTACAAGACGCCTTAATCCACTTGACCATCACGACCGGACAATAATGAGGTGATAGCCGAGGCTATTTGAACCACCCCACCGCCGGCACTCGGATAGTTATCTTGGGCATAGCATTTTACCAAATCACCTCATTCTTTGGGGCACACGTGAGGAACACAAATGCGAACAAGCCTGAATGGTCCCCAGGACAATATGCAATATTGTCCCCAGGACAATATGATGGTCAAGTGGATTAAGGCGTCTTGTACATACCAGTTGCGTTGCTTCTGGGAGTATGGGTTCGAGTCACTTCTGGGGTGTGAGTTTTCAGTTGCATATTGTCCTGGGGACCATTCAGGCTTGTTCGCATTTGTGTTCCTCACGTGTGCCCCAAAGAATGAGGTGATTTGGTAAAATGCTATGCCCAAGATAACTATCCGAGTGCCGGCGGTGGGGTGGTTCAAATAGCCTCGGCTATCACCTCATTATTGTCCGGTCGTGATGGTCAAGTGGATTAAGGCGTCTTGTACATACCAGTTGCGTTGCTTCTGGGAGTATGGGTTCGAGTCACTTCTGGGGTGTGAGTTTTCAGTTGCATATGTCCTGGGGACCATTCAGGCTTGTTCGCATTTGTGTTCCTCACGTGTGCCCCAAAGAATGAGGTGATTTGGTAAAATGCTATGCCCAAGATAACTATCCGAGTGCCGGCGGTGGGGTGGTTCATATAGCCTCGGCTATCACCTCATTATGTCCGGTCGTGATGGTCAAGTGGATTAAGGCGTCTTGTACATACCAGTTGCGTTGCTTCTGGGAGTATGGGTTCGAGTCACTTCTGGGGTGTGAGTTTTCAGTTATATATATATATATATATATATATATATATATATATATATATATATATATATATATATATATATATATATATATATATATATATATATATATATATATATATATATATATAATCATTTTAGAGTAGCGAGGCGGGTCGAGAAAGTGAATATTAACTCAACTTGACACATGAGTGTTGAGTGAGGTGAGGTGAGGAGCGAGGGGAGAGGGTGGGAGGCGTGAGGATGACCCTTGAGTACAAAGGAGTCAACAGGTAAGAGATAGCGAGAAGGCCAGTGGTGGGGTGTGATGGGGGGGGGTGGGAGGAAGAGGAAGAGGTGATGATGCGGGGGATGTAAATGTTAGATAAGGCTGGAATAGACGAGGTGAAATTATGCTTGAGGTGAACTCGATTTAGTAAATAAGAGAGAGAGAGAGGGGGGGGGGGTAGGGAAAGGACAACATCCTTACACACACCAACACCACATAAACATGTAAAATAATACACAACCAACACCAGTTCAGACCAGACTGCTAAAATGCCAGCACCTTTACCAACTATTCCCTCAAACGTACAAAAATGAACTGTTGGACTCGAAGTAAAGGGCACGAAAATTTATAAACCCAAAAACCATAGTTGTTCCTAGGCCTAGCACAGTACATATATGTACTATACATTAGGCCTAAGAGAGCGGATACTAGAGAGATACTTGAATAGATTAAATGAGTTCAATAGACACATTTCCATTTTCTTAATGTATCATTTGTGCTAATTCTAACATATAAAGCGGGAACTTCTCTGAGTCTAACAGTGTATTTTTGTACGTTTGGGCAAATTGTCGTTGTAAGTACCGTCAGTGTAGCGGGATCCGCTCACACGAGCACTTTAAGAAACTTTATTATCTGTTAATGGTCGTGCAAGTGGAACTTTGGCCCGGAAGTGTGTGTGTCCAAACGTAAGGGCTTCACAGGCGGTGAGGCCCTCACACTCTACCAGCCCCAGCCCTCACACTCTACCAGTCCCAGCCCTCACACTCTACCAACCCCAGCCCTCACACTCTACCAGTCCCAGCCCTCACACTCTACCAGCCCCAGCCCTCACACACTTCCAGTCCCAGCCCTCACACTCCTCCAGCGGAAGGAAGACTTGTTTTTCCTTCATATATCCAAAAAACATTCCAATATAATATTTTAAATAGTAGGAGATACCAGGAGAATTGTTTATGAATCCCACTAATATATTTAAACAAATTCATAGTAAACAAAGACTATGGACTTTGAAAAAAATAACATTAAAAAAAATATTTAAATAACAAAATATTTAAAAAAACAAAAACAAATAACTTGGGGGTGATTTGCTGCAGTTAAGAAAAAAACTTAGTTACAGAATATAATTTCTGTTGTAAAGGTGCTGTTGATAGTGTTTAACTGTTGTAAATGTTCTGTTGATAGTGTTTAACTGCTGTTGATGTTGTGTTCATAGTGTTTTTCTGATGTAAATATTCTGTTGATAGTGTTTTTCTGATGTGATGCAAATGTTCATTTGATAGTATTTTTCTTATGTAAATATGCTGTTGATAGTGTTTTTCTGATATAAATGTTTTGTTAATAGTGTTTTTCTGATATAAATGTTTTGTTAATAGTGTTTTTCTGATGTAAATGTGCTGTTGATAGTGTTTTTCTGATATAAATGTTTTGTTGATAGTGTTTTTCTGATGAAAATGTGCTGTTGATACAGTTTAGCTAATGCTGATGTAGCTTTTCAGATGTTTTTTCTTATGTTTATGTAAGAGCATTGATGTTTACGATGGGTGAATGTGGCGTAGCTTGCTTATGGGTGTTTTTTGCTATGTTGAAGTTGGTTGACTGGAGATGTCAGGTTATTGATATTAGTGTGTTTTGGTTGGAACTAATTATTGTGTGTTGTAATGATGGTAATTTTGTCATTGCCTTCAAAATCTTAGCTATCTGTTGCGTAAATATTTGACCGCTTTTTCGCTACTTTCAAACAACGAAAATCTAAATTTTACGAGTGTTAATTATTTGGTTATATATTTTTTGGCTAGTGTGATTTTTTTTAATTTCTTTGTGGTACATTGTAATAAATTCACAATGAAATTTTGTATTTTTATTTAAATTTTATCCAGTACAAAGATGGTCGATTAATGTAACCTTTTGTTAATTAATTATTCTCCAACGACAGGATTACAATAATATATTCACTGCCTTATCATTAGGAATTTATTCTCGATTTGCATTTATTTCTGTATTAATTCTTTATTTAAACAACTGTCATACTGAAATTATTTTGGAAATGCGGAAGCTGTATCTCCGGAATTATTATCCTGGAATTAAGAAACTCTTCGTTTGAGACGACCGAGTCTAAGGTCTACGGAGGACGTTGCAGAACATTGCGAAATATTGTCAATTGCAGCGTGTGTGCAATCACCTAGTTGTACTAACCTAGTTGTGCTTCCGGGGGAGTTGAGCTTCGACTTTTTTGGTCTCGCCACTCAACTGTCAATCAACCGGTGTACAAATTCTTTATACTTATGTGTGTGTGTGTGTGTGTGTGTGTGTGTGTGTGTGTGTGTGTGTGTATGTGTGTGTGTGTGTGTGTGTGTGTGTGTGTGTGTATGTGTGTGTGTGTGTGTGTGTGTGTGTGTGTGTGTGTGTGTGTGTGTGTGTGTATGTGTACTCACCTATATGTGCTTGCAGGATCGAGCATTGACTCTTGGATCCCGTGTGTGTGTGTGTGTGTGTGTGTGTGTGTGTGTGTGTGTGTGTGTGTGTGTGTGTGTGTGTGTGTGTGTGTGTGTGTGTGTGTGAGTGTGTGTGTATGTGTACTCACCTATATGTGCTTGCAGGATCGAGCATTGACTCTTGGATCCCGTGTGTGTGTGTGTGTGTGTGTGTGTGTGTGTGTGTGTGTGTGTGTGTGTGTGTGTGTGTGTGTGTGTGTGTGTGTGTGTGTGTGTGCGTGTGTATGTGTATCACCTCTTTTATTTCTGTTTCATTAGCGTGTTCGCCATACATCCAAACACACATCCTGTTAAACCGGGTCGATTTAAATCCTCAATGCACGTGTAAGCTTAAACACCTGGGATTAATACATGACTTGGATTAAAGAAGGTTAGAAGTCACGTATATTCTAAGCCAGTCTTGTATTTTGTTATAGAAACTGAGTTGAAATGCAACACTGACATAGAAATCATGAAATTGCTCAGTTTTGGTGTAGTTATGAAATTGTTCAGTTTTGGGGTAGTTATGAAATTGTTCAGTTTTGGTGTAGTTGTGTAGTTATTGAGCAGTTGTAGAGTTACGTATTTGTTGTGTAGTTAGTTGTTGTGGAGTTGTGTTGTTGTTGTGCAGTTATTGTGGGATCTTGTAGCTGTTGTGTGAGGTCTGTAGTTGTTCAGAGGTTATGAAGTTGTACAGTTGCGATGTAGTTTTAGTGTAGTTGATGTGTATTGTTGTGGAGTGGTTGTGGAGTTGTTGTAAAGTTGTGTAGCTTTTGTGTGTTGTATAGTTATTGTGTAGTTAGTTTGTAGTTGTGTATTTCTAGTAGTTATGTAATTGTCCAGTTCTGTAGGTGTTTAAATTTTGCAGTTGTGCAGTTTTAACAGCTGTTGTGTATGTGTGTAGTTGTTGTGTAGGTGTGTAGTTGTTGTGTAGGTGTGTAGTTGTTGTGTAGGTGTGTAGTTGTTGTGTAGGTGTGTAGTTGTCGTGTAGGTGTGTAGTTGTTGTGTAGGTGTGTAGTTGTTGCGTAGGTGTGTAGTTGTTGTGTAGGTGTGTAGTTGTTGTGTAGGTGTGTAGTTGTTGTGTAGGTGTGTAGTTGTTGTGTAGGTGTGTAGTTGTCGTGTAGGTGTGTAGTTGTCGTGTAGGTGTGTAGTTGTTGTGTAGGTGTGTAGTTGTTGTGTAGGTGTGTAGTTGTTGTGTAGGTGTGTAGTTGTCGTGTAGGTGTGTAGTTGTTGTGTAGGTGTGTAGTTGTTGCGTAGGTGTGTAGTTGTTGTGTAGGTGTGTAGTTGTTGTGTAGGTGTATAGTAGTCGTTTAGGTGTGTAGTTGTCGTGTAGTTGTTTTGTAATTATCGTGAAGTTTAAGGAAAGGGTATTACTTCTTATCCCCCCATTCTTATTTCTCCCTCCCTCCCCTCCCTCCCTTCCCTTCCTCCCTAACCCTCCCTTTATCCCCCCAACATTTGTCTGCTTCAGTTTTAACATTTTATTTTAAACCTCCTCAACCCCCCCCCCCCCCTCCAATACCTCCACTTCCCTATACTAAGCTCCACCAACCACCTTCATAAAGCAAAAAAAAATTAAAAAAAAATCTAGAAAGTTTCTTTAAAAACAAAAAACTCCAAAAAACTTTCTTTAAAAACTAATCCCTAATACCACCCCCCCCTCTCACCGCCCCCCCCCCCCCAACACTCTCCTGGCAGCGTAATAACTTTGGTGGGTAAATTGCCTCGCAGGTAGTTGTAACTACTGTAATTATTTCAGTGGATTTATGTCCAATGGTAGCCTTTAAGTTTAGGGTTCATTAATCCCGCCCAAATCCGTCGGGGGGTTAGGGATTAACCTAGAAAATGGGCGGCTGTGCATCGCTACTCGAGTCTGCGCATAGTGAGCATGAAGGTGGGATTAATATATATATATATATATATATATATATATATATATATATATATATATATATATATATATATATATATATATATATATATAATTATATATATATATATATATGTCGTACCTAGTAGCCAGAACTCACTTCTCAGCCTACTATTCAAGGCCCGATTTGCCTAATAAGCCAAGTTTTCCTGAATTAATATATTTACTATAATTTTTTTCTTATGAAATGATAAAGCAACCCTTTTCTCTATGTATGAGGTCAATTTTTTTTTATTGGAGTTAAAATTAACGAAGATATATGACCGAACCTGACCAACCCTACCTAACCTAACCTAACCTATATTTATAGGTAAGGTTAGGTTAGGTAGCCAAAAAAAGCTAGGTTAGGTTAGGTTAGGTAGGTTAGGTAGACGAAAAAACATTAATTCATGAAAACTTGGCTTATTAGGCAAATCGGGCCTTGAATAGTAGGCTGAGAAGTGCGTTCTGGCTATTAGGTACGACATATATATATATATATATATATATATATATATATATATATATATATATATAATTATATATATAATTATATATATATATATATATATATATATATATATATATATATATATATATAATTATATATATATATTTATATATATATATATATATATATATATATATATATATATATATATAATTATATATATATATATATATATATATATATATATATATTATATATATATATATATATATATATATATATATATATATATAATTATATATATATATATATATATATATATATATATATATATATATATATATATATATATATTGTTGGGGGTTTCACCTCTCTATTATTCTCTACCCTTACTCTGGGGTGAGCAATAGTTACGCTCAAGGTAACTCACCGTAGCCCTGCGGGTCTTCCCTCGATCCTCACGGCGCCACTGCACGCCAGAAGAGTCTCCCAGTCAATCTTAACGGCCTCTTATTAAGAAAGAGTGAGAACACGACTCGTTCACCTCGACTGTCGTGTGCCCTCCCCAACAATAGGGCTCTACAGTTAAACACAAGATCGCCAACTGGTGTTTAAGGTGGCCAGTAACACCCTCAGTGGACTGGTGTATTCAGTGGTAGCCTTGGCAAGGTCACACTCAAAGATCAGGAATCAGGCAGGTACTTATTGTTATCACTCTATGCTTACAGGTATAGTATAGCCACAAGATCAATGGAGGGGATGATAAAAACACAAAGAGAGTTTTGTATTTTACTTAAAATGTATGAAAGATGTCACAAGGCCACACAATAATCATAAATCAACTGATCCTGACTCGGCCGGTAATTCCCACGGATATTATGCGATCACTAGAGGGCAACACTCTCCCCCTCCTCATCAAGTGTCAAGAACAGCTGATCGCAATGGCCTCTCCGCGCGAACTTTGCTTGTTTTCTAGATTCACGCGCGCTGTTCCTTTAAATTTTCCAATATTACTAGAAACTCGCACACTCGATATTGGCACAAATAAACCGTATTACTCAGTTACACTGTACTCAGGCTCAAACAGTCTTTTCTACAATCAATGCTATAATGATTCACTGTAATGGCTTCACATTGTTATTTATCCAACAATATATTATGAAATATTAACACTGGAGTTTTCAGTACTTTCTCTCGTGGGCGATAACGCAATAATTCACTGTACTCACAAATGATTATTCACTGAATGAACATAGACATATATATGGTATATAAATCAATCATCAATACATGGAAAATAAATAGTTTCTGGGCACATAGCCTAACCTCCAAATACTGGCATAATATTACATATAATTTACCCCTATATGTTCATATCAAAATCTATAGAAAGATATACACAACACAGTAAATTTATCACTGGTTCCTGGTGCCTGTACACACCAATAATCAACATGAATAATACAAGTACTCTTGATAGTACTGTCTAGCACACTGGTGCTTTACCGTGACATAGGTGAGACTTGCTCACGACATATAAAATCTTCGGGCTAGATAATATAGCCAAATAATATAGCTAACTAAAGGGGAATGGGGAGGGAACTAGAACCACCTACTTCACCCTATCCTCCGATGAGAGTCGAGATGTAGCTCCTGGTCCTCGTGTCGGGAACGCCCCCACACTACACGTCGTCGTGTCCTACCAGAGCCTCTCGTCGTCCCACCGTTTAGCGCGTCGTCTCCGTGCCTCCTCACTGCAGGTCCGTCCTCCTCCTTGACTTCTTGAAGGTTGGAGTCGGTCTCCTGGCCGTCGTCTTCTCCCAGCAACGGCTGTCGCCTACGTCTCAGCTACAGTCGTTCGGTTTCCCCAAATAGTCCTCTCTTCCTCAGCTACCCAGTGGCTCTGTCAGCCACTACGCTGTCACAAACTGGTGAATTGCCACAGACGTCAATATACGTCACTGCACGGCTTCACTGCTACTGGCACAGTACCTGACTGGAGCACTTGTTGCTCAAATAACCGTCAATTCCCTCTTCTGGTTCAACACATGAACTATGGAAGACTTCTCAGAGTACTGGCGGACTTCAGGTGACGCGTAAATCCACGGTAGTGGGAAACAGCTGTCCGACAGATAGGACCACTCGTCGCACGTCCGACCTCTATGACGTGTCGTGTCTGACTGCTGGCGCCAGCCCGGCGCGCTGGCCGGACCCCCTTCCTTCGTGACGTCACTTTCGCCACGGGAGGTTTTCATTGGCTCCCGGTGCCACACTGCCGTCGGTGACCAATCCGGTGCCACTGACGTCACACGGTTTTGGCGGGAGATCAGGGAAGCCAGCGCCATCTTGGCTCCCTAAAGGGCCTAAACCACAGGCCAAAATATTACTATTTCACAAATTTCTCGGCTCTCCGAGAACACTTCACTCTCTCCCATATATCCAATTGTAGCCTGCAACGTAGAGAACGCTTGGGAAAAGTAGACATGACTCTTACTGCAGGCGTGGGAGAATTATAAGGGGGGGGAACTCCGTCACAATATATATATATATATAATTATATATATATATATTTATATATATATATATATATATATATATATATATATATATATATATATATATATATATATATATATATATATATTACACACACACACTGTGTGTGTGTGTGTGTGCTTTTGTAATTACTTTTGTCGTGTAATTGTTGTGTGGTTTTATTATTTTTTTTTTTGCAAGAGAGAGTGAGAGGGGCTTTTGTTGCGACCGCTTGAGCATGAGTGCTGGAGGGATTTATTAATCTCTACCCGCTTGTGTTCGTGTAAGCTAACGTGGACTTCATGATTTCTGGAAAGTAAAGTCTCTTATTTGTGTGTTATTAAGTCTTGTTAACGAGTTTCAGCTCTATTGTTTTCTTTAGATTGAACGGTCTCCTTGCTTGATACAGAAGAACTGCTGCTTTTAGACTCCCTCAGCTGTATTAAACATGCTACAGGTGAACCACCTCTATCAAACATGCTACAGGTAAACCACCTGTACCAAACATGCTACAGGAGAACCACCACCACCAAACATGCTACAGGAGAACCACCACTACCAAACATGCTACAGGTGAACCACCACCACCAAACATGCTACAGGAGAACCACACCTACCAAACATGCTACAGGTGAACCACCACTACCAAACATGCTACAGGTGAACCACCACTACCAAACATGCTACAGGTGAACCACCACTACCAAACATGCTACAGGAGAACCCCCTCTACCAAACAGGCTACAGGAGAACCTCCACTACCAAACATGCTACAGGTGAACCTCCACTAACAAACATGCTACAGGTGAACCACCACTACCAAACATGCTACAGGAGAACCACCTCTACCAAAAATGCTACAGGAGAACCACCACCACCAAACATGCTGCAGGTGAACCACCTCTACCAAACATGCTACAGATGAACCACCACTACCAAACATGCAACAGGAGAACCACCTCTACCAAAAAAGCTACAGGAGAACCACCACCACCAAACATGCTACAAGTGAACCACCTCTACCAAACATGCTACAGGAGAACCACCACTACCAAACATGCTACATGTGAACCACCACTACCAAACATGCTACAGGTGAACCACCACTACCAAACATGCTACAGGAGAACCACCACTACCAAAAATGCTACAGGAGAACCACCACCACCAAACATGCTACAAGTGAACCACCTCTACCAAACATGCTACAGGAGAACCACCACTACCAAACATGCTACAAGTGAACCACCACTACCAAACATGCTACAGGTGAACCACCACTACCAAACATGCTACAGGTGAACCACCACTACCAAACATGCTACAAGTGAACAACCACTACCAAACATGCTACAAGTGAACCACCACTACCAAACATGCTACCGGAGAACCACCACTACCAAACATGCTACAGGTGAACCACCACTACCAAACATGCTACAGGTGAACCACGTCTATCAAACATGCTACAGGTGAACCCCCTCTACCAAACATGCTACAGGAGAACCACACCTACCAAACATGCTACAGGTGAACCACCACTACCAAACATGCTACAAGTGAACCACCACTACCAAACATGCTACAGGTGAACCACAACTACCAAACATGCTACAGCTTAACCACCACTATCAAACATGCTACAGGTGAACCACCACTACCAAACATGCTACAAGTGAACCACCACTACCAAACATGCTACAGGAGAACCACCACTACCAAACATGCTACAGGTGAACCACCACTACCAAACATGCTACAGGTGAACCACCACTACCAAACATGCTACAGGTGAACCTCCACTACCAAACATGCAACAGGTGAACCACGTCTATCAAACATGCTACAGGTGAGCCCCCTCTACCAAACATGCTACAGGTGAACCACCACTACCAAACATGCTACAGGTGAACCACCACTACCAAACATGCTACAAGTGAACCACCACTACCAAACATGCTACAGGTGAACCACCACTACCAAACATGCTACAAGTGAACCACCACTACCAAACATGCTACAGGTGAACCACCACTACCAAACATGCTACAGGTGAACCACCACTACCAAACATGCTACAGGTGAACCACCACTACCAAACATGCTACAAGTGAACCACCACTACCAAACATGCTACAGGAGAACCACCACTACCAAACATGTTACAGGTGAACCACCACTACCAAACATGCTACAGATGGACCACCACTACCAAACATGCTACAGGTGGACCACCACTACCAAACATGCTACAGGTGGACCACCACTACCAAACATGCTACAGGTGAACACCACTACCAAACATGCTACAGGTGAACCACCACTACCAAACATGCTACAGGTGAACCACCACTACCAAACATGCTACAGGAGAACCACCTCTACCAAACACCAGCCCGAAGCAAGCGGTAGAAAACATTGAATATTTGCCAAGTACTTTACACTGTCATTCACGGCTTCGACGATATAAAACATGGAGCAGAATGTAAAGAAACGTTAAAAAAATATATTTTACGTTTTTTTTGTTTGTTTTTTTATTCAAAGGATCATTGAATGTTTGGGAAATAGTAACGATACTTTTTTTGCTTTGTTTTAAACTAAATGGTTCACAGAGTAGAACATGGAAGAAGGAAATTTTTATTCTGTGGGTCATTGTCAGGTTTTCGTGTCAACAGAGCAATTTATTATACAGTAGCAATTTATTATACAGTAGCAATCTATTATACAGGAGCAATCTATTATACAGGAATGAAAATATAGTCTCTCGCGTTCCAGGAGCATTTTTAAACACTTTTTTTTTAATGTATAATGTTTGTGTCAATGGTGGCAGCTGGTCAACTGTCATGGTTGTTCATTATTGTCATGTTATGGTGGGTAATATTGTCGTAGTTATAGGAATAACAATGATAATAATATTTATAATTATAATTAATAATAATTAAAGAGCCGAATCCTTCAAGTGATATTCATCAATCATTCGACGTCAGCATGCCATAGACGGCACGTGTGCCAGAGGGTTGTGTATTCTCCTGTGTAACTACATAATGACAGTCAGAGGTTAAGACCAAAGGCTGGTGCTGATATAGATGATTGTAAACTTAATTTTTCAAAAGACAAAAGACGATGAATATATCAATGAAAACCCCCTTAAATCTATTTTGATGACCACGTTGGCAAAGTTATTTTTGCTCCTAATAAAAGCAAATTGGTGGCTATATCACGGAGGTAGGAAATATATCGCCCTGTCAAATAAGTAAAGCAAATACAGATATACAACCCATTAATTAGCATATTAGGAGTAGAAGCTCACGATCCATTGGCTGGACTGTCTACATAGTCACTGTAGAGTGTGTGTGTGTGTGTGTGTGTGTGTGTGTGTGATGTTATTGAATACGATAGAAGGACCAGATCAATGATTCTCAAAATTTAATTTCTCACTTTTATAAATATGGCCTGTCATTGTGATAGGCATTTCATTGATCCTGTCAACATTTTCCAAAGCAAGGTTGAAGTGAATATAAGTTAGTTATGTATACGATTGCTCAAGCTAAGATGGTTGAGGAGAAGTATAGTGACCCTAGAGATAGCGAGCCTTCTGCAGATTCCTTCCTTCCTATGTTCTTATGGTAGTTGGGGCTGTGTGCTACATCTTCCCTCGTGGTCTTCAAGATGGTAGAATGTATCTGAGTGACAGCTGGTTGGTAACAGTTGGTTTAAGATTGTTTGAGATGTAGTGCTTCGCCGATGTCTAATCTTTGATGAATTGTCGTTGTATCATTATATTTTTTTTCGGCATTGGTGGTTCAGCCTATCCTGTCTAGTTGTGACAAACGTCAGAAAAATTATATACAAAATTGCCTGAACCTAACCCCAAGAAGAAGACAGAGTTGATCATCTACTTGCAACAAGAAGACCTCGGACTTGTTTAATAAGAACTCTCCCGACAGCAGCTAAGTGTCTCGAAGGGGACTAATGTCGTCTATGCCTTCACAACATCACTTGGGAGCTGTCAGTCTCCTCCCTCAAAGATCTCACTTTATAAGCCAGACAAAAACCCTCTCTTTCAAGACGTCTGAGAATGCATAACATGTGCACCACAAAAGAATATAATTTCTATACACAGTCAGATCACCACCAGAGATATCATGACACAACCTCTACTCATCGTGTTGTTATGATGTTCTTGATGTTATAACAGCTCACAAAAATAACAGGCTGCTGGGTTTTCTTGTTATGAGTCTATCACACCATTGGTGAGGTTCCTCTCACTACTAATACCTATTCCCCACACGTCTAAACCCTCCGCACCACTCCCACACATATACCCCACACCACCAGTACCTTGTACCACACTCTCAACACATGCCCATGCATGCTCCCCACACTCACAATACCTTCCCTCCACACACACACTCCCACACTCAAAATACCTTTCCATACCTTCCCCTCACACACCCACAACACCTTCCCCCATGTTACCTATCGTACGTTACGGCTCGTGATCCTACAGCAGCCAAACTTTAATAAGTCTAGGGATACGACACAACTGCTGTTCTCAATAGCGAATCACCAGTATAACCCCTTAATAAGTAATGAGCACAAAAATAGAATCTTCATAGGACTGAAGAATAAAGACACTAAGCATATATATATAACATTATATTAAATAAATCTCAAAGGCAAACAGATGATTATATGGTCACAATATATATCACATTAAAAAAATATCACTGTAACTTCCAGACATTAAATCAATATTAATAGGTATGGCTATGACAGAACAAATGAACTTAACTTCAACATGTTATCTCCCTGGTTCCTGCTCAGCTACTGAACTCTCGCTCTGTCGCCACCCACATTCTCACCTCCCGTCTGCCTCATCCCAGGATGAGGGATGGAAACTAAGGACTTTTTAATATTATAAACTAATTGAACAACCACTTGTTCTCAAAACACATAAGACTGCAAGTTACATATAATAGTTACTTACAAAATATATAAGTACAATGACACCTGTTTAATTACAGTATATAAAACATTTTCTAACTAAAATAAAGTGACATCTGGAACTCCCAAACTGAACAGGTCCAGCTTTCCCGTATCAATCAAGTAATAGACGTGTGCAGAGACAACCGCGCTCTTGTCCACTGACGCTGCCACACCATACGACAATTTACCAAAAACACAATATGTGTACATATACATGCAATGATAAAATAAAATAATATTTATTTTAAATTTATATACGTATTCTGCTAGGAGTACGTAACACTTCCACCTCCAAGAAAAAAAATGCAATAGATTGAAGATCAATGGCATTTTTTCAAAGTAAAATGTATGACACTTGAGATTTATGGTATTAATTACACCAAACATGTAAAAGTAATAAGAACACATCTCTGGACAAAAATGAAAACACTCCAAATATAGTCTTACAGGAAACTCAGAAATTTCAGTCTTATGACAATGTTCTACATATGTGTCACTGGAGTATGCAAATTTATCTCTCCAAGGTACTATCTCATCTATTTCACTTTGTTTCAGATCATATTTCACACTCCTATCTACAACAGTATCATTAGTAGCATGAATAGAATTGTCAATAAAGGTAGCTTCTTTCACACAGTTATCATGGCAATTTTGCTTTTCATATGTCTCTACTATTTCTTCAAGATCAGTTTCATTTTTCCATGTGATTCCTTTTTCACATGGTGAATTTTCCCAAGACAGCCTCGATTTTCCATTACTCCCTTATTCTGGAGCTGAACTGCTTAATTGAAGCAGGCTGTATGTTGAGTTGAGTTGGGACTTCTCCTGGGTATGCTCTGACACAGACATCTGCTCATCACTCTTGATCCTCTGTGGAACACATACTCTCGCCCAATGGATACTAAAATTAGAGAAAGTAGCATTAAACCTCACAATTATGCATAAAACTTTCCCATTCATAGAACCTTCCGAAACACAAGACACCGACTTATCAAACCTTTGACCTTCCAACCAAGAAATACAACCCAAGATTAGTGCAAAGACTACCTGATCGAACTGACTCAGATGATCCATAAGGAACACAGAAATCAATTGCTTCATAACTCTGTCATAACGATCAGTGAAAGAAAACAGGCATATGCCTAGGCACCATATCTCAATCATAACTCTCAAGACAAGTTCACACCCTCTGATGGTGAACTTGAACACAACACACACATTCATCAACCGTCTAGTCTTCCAAGAGACTAAATAAAACATGCCGAAAACGTTACAATCTTCACCATCACTTCCCAAGTGATTTACGTCTGATGACAACCAATCAACCAAGAGGTTTAAGGGTCTTAACATCTTGAAGATGAACAGCAGATTACCTGGAAAACGCCCAAGGACAATCTGAAACCCTTCACAATGATTAACTCTAGGTAGGATAACCTTATCCCCCAACTTGAATTGCACACCTGGAGCCTCAAACATCTGCTCCCCAGTATGATTTAATCCTTCACCCACAATATGATTCTGAAAATCAACACCACACTTGAGTGGAACATACACTTTTATCACTCGTGCATCAAAATTAACTGGATCTGAATATAGAGACACTGCTCTAGCATAACTCACCACTTCCTCAGAACTGGATGCACAACCTACTTGAGTAAACTCTCTCTGCTCCACCACAAGGCTTGACAAAGATGTCCCACAGTCCATTACTTCACAAGAAAATGGCTCCTGCAGAATAAAAGTAGATTTCAACATCCTACACACACTCTGACTCAATGTACACAATGAGAAATACTTCCTCCACATAGAATAAGAATCACAACTCCGCAACTTAGATCCAAATGCTTCTTTACCACTCTTAATGATTTTACCAAAATTTCCTCCCATGACTTCTGGAGCTGCTGGGAGTACTGTCTGCTCACAATCAATAATATCACTACCAAGCTGGGTCACATCCTCACAGACAACTGAAGAGGGAGGCTCAATGGGTCTCCATCTACTCAACAGAAGCTGATCCTCTGGCTGCTTTCCCACACTCTCCAAAACTGGATCTACAGTACAGACTGTCTCCTTGCTTCTCTCTGAAATCTTAGGGTCAGTTCTACTCAAAGCACATAAATGAAGGGAATCTGAAACGAGCGGGCAAGTAACAGGTAGTTTGACCTCCTCCCCTATTATATCACCTTGACTAGGGTGAGGCGGGGCCTCTACAACGGACTTACTCTCGACAACTGATTCTAAACTTGGAGTGAGCGGGAATACTTCTGCCAACCCGACATCTTGTCCTAAACCATTCACTTGGCTGGAATACAGAGTCGTGGCTTTTAAGTTTCTCTCAACTCCTGGCACAACGTTCGTAGTGAGCGGGCAAGACAATGGTACATGGACATCCTTTCCCAATTTATTGGAATAAAGCAGAGTCATAGTATCAGGCTTACTCTCAACAACTAAATCGGCCACACAGGAATCTGGAACAACCACATCCCACTTCTCCACTGAAGGGGTACTGGTTACTGGAACAAATGCTTGAGTAACAACATCAGAACTGACAACTGGATTTATAAGAGTACTGACATCAGCACAGGTAGAAGGGACAAAACCATCTTCTACAACAGGTTCATTCATAGAACTAACTTCAGCACAGGCAGAATAAACATGGTCTGCAACTGGCTGTTTACACAAACGGGGATCAATCTCACCCACAACATGATTTATGGCCACATCATTACCCAATATAACATCCACACCTGGGATGGGCAACTGTGTACTAACACCCACAGTGCATAAACTTGGTGTAATGGTGGATCTGAAATTAATGTCTATTAGAGGTACAGTTTTACATCCTGCAACACTCTGAAGAACAACAAACTTTCCAGTATCTCTCTTTTCAACATCAGAAAGAATACTGGATGAAATTATGGTTTGGGAAGCACCTGTATCACGAAGAATAACCACTGGCTTCCACTTTCCATTAATACACAAGACTTCACCTGAAGACATATATGGTGAATACTGTTTCACCCAATTGGGGTTTACAGTTACATGTTTATTAGTAAGTTTATTTTGCACACCTCTGCAATAAATGAGACCAGTTGGTCGTAACTCAGGGTGCAATATAAAACATGAATGAATTCCATGGCCTTTTCTCTTACAATGGGAACAGGACCTTACAGTGGACACACTGGTAGAACCAACTGTAGGTTTAGAATTAGCATTACTAGGCTTAGATGATCCTGGCAATGGAGTAACCATCTTAGGGTTAGTAAGAGAAAAGTTCACGGGAGTAACTGTCGCACCAGGAGGAGACTTATACTGATAAGGAGTTCGGTGAGCATTGAAATTTACTCTACGACTAGACTTAGGTGAAGTGGCCGTAAACGGGGCCTTAGTCAACAACTCATGCTCATCCGCGAGCTTTGACAGCTCATAAATGTCTGTTACATTCTTTTGTTCTGCCATAAAAGTAGACAACTGGTCTGGAAGACATGACAATACTTCTTCCATTATAAGAAGATTCTTTAGAGCATCAAAATCAGTGACTGCAAGTGACTTTAACCATCTGTTGCAAAATTTCGTCTTCTGACGAGTAAAATCTGCTATTGTCTGATCCCTGATTCTCCTTAGGTTCCTGAACTTTTGCCTGTGTGCCTCTGGATTTAGCTGGTATGCATTGAGGATGCTTTTCTTTACAAAATCATAATCAAAACTATGAGCGTCAGGTAAGGTTGTGAAAACCTCCTGACTACGCCCCTTGAATTGAGACTGCATAATGGCTACCCACTGATCCCTTGGCCAGTTCATACTGATGGCAATTTTATAAAAATGTGCAAAGAAAACCTCAGGATCTTCCTCATTGAACTTGGGCAACTCTATATACTTATTCATCCTGATGGGATTATTATCACTATTTGTTGAAACATTACTAGTATTTCCATGCCCAGCTGCCATACGCTGTGATTCAAGCCTGAAGTTAGTGTCAGCCATTTGTTGTTGAATCTCTAATTGTTGCTTCTTTGTGGCTTCAAGTTGCAACTCAATTAAACCTCTCTGGTTTTGTGCCGCAATTTCTAAACGCCTAGTCTCCAGCTCCCTTTGCTGAGCTTCAGCCTCTAATATTTGCTGTTGCTGTTGAGCTTCAATCTCTCTTTGACGAGCTTCAGCCTCTAATATTTTCTGTTCTTTTTGAGCTTCAAGCTCTAATTGGCGAGCTTCTAACTCAAGACGCTTTAACGTCATCTGATCACTCGACTCCTCTCTTAACTCCTCTAGAATTTCTTCATCTAACTCCCCATTCTCAACAAAATGCGTCACAATGACTTTCAATATTTGGGCTTTAACCATTCTATTGCTGGCGGTCAAATCCAACTGATTTGCCATTTGTATTAACTCAGTCTTTTTAAGGTTCTGAATCCCTTCAAAGTCTGGGTGAGCCACCAACGCTGCAACTTTCTTCTCCATCGTTACTAACACTTGGCACTTAATTCACAACAATAATTAAAACAATGGCACTGCACTACACTTCACTGTAAAATTGTCACCACACTGAAAATTCGCTTGGCCTCACTGCACAAACAAAATATATAGGATGACTTACCTCAAAATCGTGAAACGTTGTTACTTGACACACAGGAAGGCTTGCTTGGCACATGGAATAGTTCTTAAGAAACACACAGAGACACTTGACACACTGGTACCTAGGAAGGCAAGGTTAGATTAGCATAGTTAAGTTAAAGTGGGACAATATTTCCCGGCACAGGCCCCCATAACTCTTTGTTACCTATCGTACGTTACGGCTCGTGATCCTACAGCAGCCAAACTTTAATAAGTCTAGGGATACGACACAACTGCTGTTCTCAATAGCGAATCACCAGTATAACCCCTTAATAAGTAATGAGCACAAAAATAGAATCTTCATAGGACTGAAGAATAAAGACACTAAGCATATATATATAACATTATATTAAATAAATCTCAAAGGCAAACAGATGATTATATGGTCACAATATATATCACATTAAAAAAATATCACTGTAACTTCCAGACATTAAATCAATATTAATAGGTATGGCTATGACAGAACAAATGAACTTAACTTCAACATGTTATCTCCCTGGTTCCTGCTCAGCTACTGAACTCTCGCTCTGTCGCCACCCACATTCTCACCTCCCGTCTGCCTCATCCCAGGATGAGGGATGGAAACTAAGGACTTTTTAATATTATAAACTAATTGAACAACCACTTGTTCTCAAAACACATAAGACTGCAAGTTACATATAATAGTTACTTACAAAATATATAAGTACAATGACACCTGTTTAATTACAGTATATAAAACATTTTCTAACTAAAATAAAGTGACATCTGGAACTCCCAAACTGAACAGGTCCAGCTTTCCCGTATCAATCAAGTAATAGACGTGTGCAGAGACAACCGCGCTCTTGTCCACTGACGCTGCCACACCATACGACAATTTACCAAAAACACAATATGTGTACATATACATGCAATGATAAAATAAAATAATATTTATTTTAAATTTATATACGTATTCTGCTAGGAGTACGTAACACCTCACACCCACAACACCTTCCCCCACTCCCACAACACCTTCCCCCACAGGGTCAACAAGCCACCAATGGGTAACTGCACAAGGCTTGTAAGTCAACACACCGGCCCCAGAGCTCACAGAATTAAACAATTTTAGTAATCATGTTTTCTCTGTTCTAATTTAGACATTTCAAGGCCATCACGCTGCTGGGGCTAATGACTAAATATTTCTTGGGAAATGTTTACAGTGTGAGAGATTGATGTGACTACTCTGGCAGTCACATCAATGTTCCATTCTACCCAAATATCTTCTACCATCTGGAGGGTGAAGAAACACTAGATCATTTAATCTTTCCATTTTAATCGTTTGACTTTATGTCATCAATGTGACATCTTCAGGAGTACACTGTTGCACTATACTGAGCTTACAACGTTGTTGTTGTTTTAGATTTACCAACTTGGAACATAAAGTTCCAAGTAGCACGGGCTACGGTGAGCCCGTAGTGGACTTACTTGGCACAGGAGCAGGGTTGTAACTCGACACTTATTAATGTCTACATTTTTCCTTGTAAGTGTAGAGTACACCTCAAACTACGATTCATCTAACCCCTTTAATCCTATGGAGCGGCGAAGGATAGTGTGAGGTGATTGCTGCCTGACTCCGGCTTCTAGCTGTCCACCAGGTCTTACATCTTCCCTTTGGGTCAATGGAGGACCATCAAACAGTTGTATGCTCGAAGTCGAATTCATCTGGATAATGATTACTGGTGTCAGCTCCCGAATGAACACAGCCTCAAGCATACGAAGCCTCCTACGATAGTCAGTGTGTGTGATTAGTTGGATCGTAGGAGGCAATCGGCAGCTGACACCAGTAATCAACATCCAGATTAATTCAACCGTGTGTAATTACCTAAGTGTAGTTACAGGATGAGAGCTACGCTCGTGGTGTCCCGTCTTCCCAGTACTCTTTGTCATATAACGCTTTGACACTACTGAAGGTCTTGACCTCCACCACCTTCTCGCCTAACTTGTTCCAACTGTCTACCACTCTGTTCGCGAAAGTGAATTTTCTTATATTTCTTCGGCATCTGTGTTTCGTTAGTTTAAATCTATGACCTCTTGTTCTTAACGTTCCAGGTCTCAGGAAATCTTCCCTATCGATTTTATCAATTCCTGTTACTATTATGTGTGTGTGTGTGTGTGTTTATTTTTTTACAGAGAGACAGACAAATTAAGAGAGAAACATAAAGGAGAGAACGAGAGAAAATCACAGATCAACTAACTCAGATATGGTGAAAACAGTTTGATGAAACAGGAAACATATATCATTTGTTCTTAAAAGTTTAGTAACAATTTGGATGCCAATAATAATACCAATTTACGACGATAATAATAATTATAAAAACAATAATGATAAAATTATCTGAATTATATTTTTTAACACTAGCAATGATAATTAACAGCAATAACCCAAAATATAACTTAATAAAGCCTTAAACTTACATAAACAAACTTACACGAGACACTCAAGTAAGTCATCAGTAAAGACAGTGCCAGAAGTCCCTGATGACAAGGGCGGCGACCTGTACCGCGGGACTGACAAAATGGCCCTAATAGTGAACACTTACTGCTATGAGCTCCTGTTGGGGCTCTGGACCCCCGCCCCCCTCCCTAGTGGCTAGTGATATCTCTCTCTCTGTCTCTCTCTCTCTCTCTCTCTCTCTCTCTCTCTCTCTCTGTCTCTCTCTCTCTCTCTGTCTCTCTCTCTCTCTCTCTCTCTCTCTCTCTCTCTCTCTCTCTCTCTCTCTCTCTCTCTCTCACTCTCTCTCTCACTCTCTCTCACTCTCTCTCACTTTCTCTCACTCTCTCTCACTCTCTCTCCGTCTCCGTCTCTGTCTCTGTCTCTTTCTCTCTCTCTCTCTCTCTCTCTCTCTCTCTCTCTCTCTCTCTCTCTCTCTCTCTCTCTCTCTCTCTCTCTCTCATGCGGAGCGTCAAGTAATTCCACTTTTATCTTGGTGATTACAGAGCCAATCACTGATTAATATGGACACTAAGGGAGACTGTCGCACGCACACGCAACCACTTGTACACGCACATAGGTGTGTACACGCACACGACACCACTTGTACACGCACATGGGTCTGTACACGCACACGCCACCACTTGTACACGCACATGGGTGTGTACACGCACACGCCACCGCTTGTACACGCACATGGGTGTGTACACGCACATGGGAGTGTACACGCACATGGGAGTGTACACGCACATGGGAGTGTACACGCACACGCCACCACTTGTACACGCACATGGGTGTGTACACGCACACGCTACTACTCAAGGTTAAGAGGTGGTCCCATGAACGGAAGCTCAACCTTCACAAATACACACACACACACACTCACACACTCGACCACAAAGTTTTTGCGAACTCTTAAAATTCAGAGTATTATGGATCCAAACATATCCAGGGGAGGGTGTACCATGTAGGGTCAGGGAGGGTGTGTACCTGGGGAAGGGAGGGGTGTCAGGGGAGGGGGTGTCAAGGGAGTGGGGTGTCAAGGTAGGGGGGGTGTCAGGGGAGGGGGTGTCAAGGGAGGGGGGTGTCAAGGGAGGTGGGTGTCAAGGTAGGGGGTGTGGTGTCGTCAGGGGAGGTGTACTGTGTTTGACCGTAATAAGCAGTGCGGGTGAGGTGATAATCCAAGATTGTTGTCGTTTTAGATTCTGCAACTGGGAACAAAACCCTTTAAGCAGCACGGGCTATGGTGATCCCGTAGTGGACTTACACGGCACAGGAGCGGGGATGTAATTCTGATGGCATAATCCAGGGGGGAAGTGAACCCTCTTACATGGTAATAAGCACTGTAGGTACACCGATAATCACAGAATATATTAAACGTTTTAAAAACATATTAAACATTTAAACATTATCGTTTTTAAAACGTCACTACCGTCAAACAGGCCTGTGAGGACTCCAGAGGCCAGGAGCCAGGGACCAGGGGCCAGGGACCAGGGGCCAGGGGCCAGGGACCAGGGTCCAGGGTCCAGAGGTCAGGGACCAGGGACCAGGGGCCAGGGGCCAGAGGCCAGGGACCAGGGGCCAGGGGCCAGGGGCCAGAGGCCAGGGGCCAGGGACCAGGGGCCAGGGGCCAGAGGCCAGGGACCAGGGACCAGGGACCAGGGGCCAGGGGCCAGGTGCCAGGGGCCAGAGGCCAGGGGCCACGGGCCACGGGCCAGAGGGCGTTTAGTATCATATCAAAGTCTGGCAATTAACCGATAAAACCTTTGATTTAAGGGAACAAGGGGAGAGAATACATGTATATAGGAGCACTGAGCGACTGAGTTTAATATCAGCTTCGGTCTCTGTAGGTTAGGGAAGTAATTGTTCTCATATTGGAAGCATTAACGAATCTTATCACTAAGATAGACCTTTAACACGAGAGAGAATAATATATTCCTCTTTAAATACTTTCTCATATTCTGCCTATACAAATTATTGCCAACAGAACCAAAACATCTAACATAACTTAGGTATAAATATGCCAAACATTATAGTCAATATTTTTTTAAAATAGACTCCCTCTCAAACCCTCTCCTCATTTTTCCCCCTCTCCAGCTCTCACCCCTCTCCTTCTCTCTCTCTCCCCTCTCTTCTCCTCCTCCCCTCTCTCTAACCTCTATTCAAATCTCTCCTCTGTCTCACCTCTTTACCCTTCTCCCTCCCCTCTCCCACCCTCTCCTACCCTCTCTACCATTCTCTCTTCTTATTCCTTGATCTCAACATCTCCTTCTCCTTATATTCTTTCTCCCTCTTTCCCTCTCTCTTCTCCCTTTCTTATCCCTATTCTCTTACCTGTTTCACCCAGGAATAGTAAACATGAAACTCTGCGGGTTTTCCCAACCGCGGATAATATTTAAAACTTCGTGAAAATTTCAGGGAGGATAGTTTATGATGCCGATATTTCTTAAAGCACGACATCTGGGCCGACCCCGATTAGCCCTTGCCACTTACATACTCTCCAGCCCGTGGCTTCCCGTGTGAAAGTTGAGTGAGAATAACCGACGGTGCCCGGGTTCATCTGAGTACCACAAATCTATAACTTTCTCTCTCTAGTATTCTGCCTTCATGTTTCTGTCTCTCTGTCTCTCTCCTTCCCCCCACACTCTCTTCCTCTCTCTCTCTCACTCTCTCTGGGTATTAAGGAGTCCCTGTGCTGTGTATGTTAAAATTACATCAGGACGCGATTGATTGATTTTATAATTAAGAATTCCTTTTCCTGTTTCTCTTTCACAGGAATTGTTACTGTTCTCTTTGGTGAACTTTTACCAAAAATTAATATAAGTTTTAATGATGTTTCAATATTAACATAATTATTACTGTTATTATTATTATTATTATTATGTAATTATTAATAATACAGAATCAATGCTTTGGGCCATGTCGTGGCGTAGTGGTTTAGAACTCACTTTGGAGTACACAGTGTACAAGTTCGATTCCTCTTAATGGTTCCTTACTGATTTTCTCATTATCACTATTATTATTATTTATTATATTTTGTGTTATCTTTATTCTTACGATCGTAGGTATATCCAGTGGAAACACCTGATGGTTTTGGTTTTAGTGAGACAGTCTCAAGGAACAGTCTCAAGGAACAGTCTCAAGGAGCAGTCTCAAGGAGCAGTCTCAAGGAACAGTCTCAAGGAACAGTCTCAAGGAACAGTCTCAAGGAACAGTCTCAAGGAACAGTCTCAAGGAACAGTCTCAAGGAACAGTCTCAAGGAACAGTCTCAAGGAACAGTCTCAAGAAACAGTCTCAAGAAACAGTCTCAAGGAACAGTCTCAAGGAACAGTCTCAAGGAACAGTCTCAAGGAACAGTCTCAAGGAACAGTTTCAGTCTCACGTCTGAATCAAGTTGTGTAGTGAAGTGTGGGCTGAGGGAGGGGGGAAAGGGGGAATGTGGGGAAAGGGGAGAGTGGGGGGGAAGGGGGGTTATGGCACAGGTGCTGAGACGGTCAACTGTAGTAATGGTGATGTTGCTCACCATGCAACATGGTGAAAGATCAAATTTATCTTCACTTGTTGCAAGGGTGGACTGGGATGCTCTCTCTCTCTCTCTCTCTCTCTCTCTCTCTCTCTCTCTCTCTCTCTCTCTCTCTCTCTCTCTCTCTCTCTCTCTCTCTCTCTCTCTCACACTACCCTCACGCCACATAGGTGTCCAAGACAATTATCTTTAGCTAAACTGAGCTTAGCAACAATGCTTTGATGTGTTCTATATTTTATGTAAGGCATGTTGCCAATGTTTACCTTGTGAACATTGTTGTGTGTGTGTGTATCCCATCAGACCTTGCCCCCACACCTCTAGTCTTCTTCCAAACACACCTATTAGACCACACTAATTGGCTTCCCATTGTTATAACACCCCACCAACCCCTTCTTTTTCCCTTCTATCCCCATTCTCTCCCTTTCTCACCTCTCCCCCCATCACTACCTCCTATCCCTCCCCGTCTCCTTCCCCCTACCAATCAGCTCCACACTCACACCGTACACAGGAGAGGGAGCCACGCTATTTTACCAACGTATGTACTAAGCAAACCAATTCGAAGAGCAATCATGCCACATTTTTTTAACATTTTCCGCGCCAGGAGGCAGGGCGTCCCCCAAACGAGACCGTGGAGAAGTGGGCAGGAATAAACTTCATTTCATGGACACCGGTTCGAGCCACCGGCAAGCCTAGAAGAGGCCTTTGAAGCCGAAGGCGGCGTTTGCAAAATCTCTGGCGCCTGGGGGTTCATAGTGGCCTATCCTTGCAACCTCCTGTAGGGGGAATATTGGCCAACATATTGGGATATATTGGCCCACCTATGTGAGGCACATGTTAGCTCGCCTATTGGCGAGGATATCCCACATACTGAACATAAGAACAAAGGCTACTACAGAAGGCCTATTGGCCCATACGAGGCAGCTCCTATTCTATAGCTTGTCCAACCCGCGCTTGAAACAATCGAGGAACACCACCTCCACCACGTTACGCGGCAATTGGTTCCACAAATCAACAACCCTGTTAGTGAACCAGTATTTTCCCAAGTCTTTCCTAAATCTAAACTTATCCAATTTATACCTATTGTTTCGTGTTCTGTCTTGTGTTGATATTTTTAATACCCTATTAATATCCCCCCTGTTATGGCCATTCATCCACTTGTAAACCTCTATCATGTCACCCCTAACTCTTCGCCTTTCCAGTGAATGCAACTTAAGCTTTGTTAATCTTTCTTCATATGAAAGATTTCTAATTTGGGGAATTAACTTAGTCATCCTACGTTGGACACGTTCAAGTGAATTTATATCCATTCTATAATTCGGCGACCAAACTGAACTGCATAATCTAAATAGGGCCTAACCAGAGCAAGATATAGCTTAAGAACCACACCAGGTGTCTTGTTACTAACGCTTCGATTAATAAATCCCAGTGTCCTATTCGCCTTATTACGAACATTCATGCATTGATCCTTTTGTTTTAAATTCTTACTAATCATAACTACCAGATCCCTTTCGCAATCTGACTTCGCAATTTCAACACCATCTAGCTCGTATCTTGTAACTCTATCATCATTTCCTAGCCTCAGAACTTTATATTTATCAGCATTAAACTGCATTTGCCAATCATTTCACCATTTCAAAACCCTATCTAGATCAACTTGAAGTGATAGTGAGTCCTCCTCCGAATTAATTTCCCTACCGATTTTCGTATCATCGGCAAATTTGCAAATGTTGCTACTCAAACCTGAATCTAAATCATTTATATATATTATAAACAACAGAGGTCCCAGGACAGAGCCCTGAGGTACTCCACTAACAAAATTATCCCACTCTGACTTAACCCCATTTATACTAACTCTCTGTTTCCTTTGGAATAGCCATGCCCTAATCCAAGTTAATATAGCACCCCCAATACCATGAGCCTCTATTTTTTTAATTAGTCTTTCATGTGGCACTGTATCAAAAGCTTTGCTAAAATCAAGGTACACAACATCACAATCTTTACCACTATCAACTGCCTCAACTATGCTGGAATAAAAAGTTAGCAAATTTGTTAAACATGAACGGCCATTTGTAAAACCATGTGGCGACTCATTTATTAATTTATGGTTTTCAAGATGGAGACGAATTGTATTTGCAATTATTGATTCAAGTAACTTTCCCACAATAGACGTTAGGCTAATTGGCCGATAGTTTGACGCCAGTGATCTATCTCCTTTCTTAAAAATTGGTACCACATTAGCTACCTTCCATGACTCTAGCACTCTGCCTGACTCTATTGATTTATTAAATATGGTAGACAGTGGGTCGCAAAGCTCCTCTTTGCATTCTTTAAGCACCCTGGCAAACACTTCATCCGGCCCTGGGGATTTGTTTGATTTTAGTTTTTCTAATTGTTTAATTACATCCTCCCTGGTAACTGCTAAACTAGTCAACCTGTCCTCATCCCCACCCACATAAACTTGTTCGGCTGAAGGCATATTGGTAAGTTCTTCTTTAGTAAATACAGATATAAAATATTTGTTAAAAATACTACTCATCTCCTTGTCATTATCCGTTATTTGACCTGTCTCAGATTTTAATGGACCTATCCTTTCCCTAGTCTTAGTTCGATATAACTGAAAAAACCCTTTAGGATTTGACTTTGCTTGCTCTGATATGCGAACTTCATAGTTTCTTTTTGCTTTCCTAATCTCTTTTTTAACGTTTCTAACCAGTTGTATGAATTCCTGTTCTAACCTGACTTCCCCATTCTTAATCCTTTTGTACCAAGCTCTCTTTTTACCTATAAGGTTCTTTAAATTATTTGTTATCCACTTTGGGTCATTAGTATTCGACCTATTCAATTTGTATGGTATACTACGTTCCTGTGCTTTGTTTAGAATATTCTTAAATAAGTTATATATTAAATCCACATCGAAATCCCCTTTTACGTCACCTGTCGCTGGGTTCATGTCTCGCTCTAAAACCAGCCCACACCCCATACCCAAAAGTTTCCAATCTATTTGACCCAAAAAATTTCTTAGGCTATTAAAATCAGCTTTTCGAAAATCTGGCACTTTAACAGAATTTTCTCCTACAGGTCTATTCCATTCTATGCTAAATCTGATTACTTTGTGATCACTGTTCCCTAGCTCACTCCCTATTTCGATGTCATTAATTTGTGTTTCCCTGTTAGTTAACACTAAATCTAAAATATTATTTTCCCGCGTTGGTTCCTTAATGTGTTGCGTAAGAAAGCAATCGTCAATTAATTCTAGAAAATCTTCTGCTTCACTATTCCCTGTTTTGTTCACCCAGTTTATTCCACTAAAATTAAAGTCACCCATGACATAA
>NC_091157.1:19573756-19668756 GCF_040958095.1 Procambarus clarkii | reverse complement strand
TGGGGGGTGTAGCTGGGGGGTGTAGCTGGGGGGGGGGTTGTATCTGGGAGGGTGTAGCTGGGGGGTGTAGCTGGGATGTAGCTGGGGGGTGTAGCTGGGGGGGTGTAGCTCGGGGGTGTAGCTGGGGGGGTGTAGCTGGGAGTGTAGCTGGGGTGTAGCTGGAGGGTGTAGCTGGGGGGGTGTAGCTCGGGGGTGTAGCTGGGGGGGTGTAGCTGGGGGGTGTAGCTGGGGGGTGTAGCTCGGGGGTGTAGCTGGGGGGTGTAGCTGGGGGGGTGTAGCTCGGGGGTGTAGCTGGGGGGGTGTAGCTGGGGGGTGTAGCTGGGGGGGTGTAGCTCGGGGGTGTAGCTGGGGGGGTGAAGCTGGGGGGTGTAGCTGGGGGGTGTAGCTGGGGGGGTGTAGCTGGGGGGGTGTAGCTCGGGGGTGTAGCTGGGGGTGTAGCTCGGGGGTGTAGCTCGGGGGTGTAGCTGGGGGGGTGAAGCTGGGGGTGTAGCTGGGGGGTGTAGCTCGGGGGTGTAGCTGGGGGGGGTGTAGCTGGGGGGTGTAGCTCTGGGGTGTAGCTGGGGGGGTGTAGCTGGGGGGGTGTAGCTGGGGGGGTGTAGCTGGGGGGTGAAGCTGGGGGATGTAGCTGGGGGGGTGTAGCTCGGGGGTGTAGCTGGGGGGGGGTGAAGCTGGGGGATGTAGCTGGGGGGGTGTAGCTCGGGGGTGTAGCTGGGGGTGTAGCTGGGGGAGTGTAGCTGGGGGGGTGTAGCTGGGGGGGTGTAGCTGGGGGTGTAGCTGGGGGAGTGTAGCTCGGGGGTGTAGCTGGGGGGTGTAGCTGGGGGTGTAGCTGGGGGAGTGTAGCTGGGGGGGTGTAGCTGGGGGGTGTAGCTGGGGAGGTGTAGCTGGGGGGTGTAGCTGGGGGGTTTAGCTGGGGGGGTGTAGCTGGGATGTAGCTGGGGGTGCAGCTGGGGGGTGTAGCTGGGGGGGTGTAGCTGGGGGTGTAGCTGGGGGGTGTGTAGCTGGGGGTGTGTAGCTGGGGGGTGTAGCTGGGATGTAGCTGGAGGGGGTGTAGCTGGGGGGTGTAGCTGGGGGGTGTAGCTGGGGGGGTGTAGCTGGGGGAGCGTAGCTGGGGGGGTGTAGCTGGGGGGTGTAGCTGGGGGGGTGTAGCTGGGGGGGTGTAGCTGGGGGGTGTAGCTTGGGGGGTGTAGCTGGGGGGGTGTAGCTGGGGGTGTAGCTGGGTGTAGCTGGGGGGTGTAGCTGTGGGGTGTAGCTGGGGGAGTGTAGCTGGGGGTGTAGCTGGGGGGTGTAGCTGGGGGGTGTAGCTGGGGGGGTGTAGCTGGGGGGGTGTAGCTGGGGGAGTGTAACTGGGGGGTGTAGCTGGGGGGTGTAGCTGGGGGGGTGTAGCTGGGGGTGTAGCTGGGGGGTGTAGCTGGGGGGGTGTAGCTGGGGGAGTGTAGCTGGGGGGTGTAGCTGGGGGGTGTAGCTGGGGGGTGTAGCTGTGGGGTGTAGCTGGGGGGGTGTAGCTGGGGAGTGTAGCTGGGGGGTGTAGCTGGGGGGGTGAAGCTGGGGGGTGTAGCTGGGGGGTGTAGCTGGGGGGTGTAGCTGGGGGGTGTAGCTGGGGGGTGTAGCTGGGGGGTGTAGCTGGGGGGTGTTGCTGGGGGGGTTTAGCTGGGGGGTGTAGCTGGGGGGTGTAGCTGGGGGGTTTAGCTGGGGGGTGTAGCTGGGGAATGTAGCTGGGGGGGTGTAGCTGGGGGGTGTAGCTGGGGGGTGTAGCTGGGGGGTGTAGCTGGGGGAGTGTAGCTGGGGGTGTGTAGCTGGGGGGTGTAGCTGGGGGAGTGTAGCTGGGGGTGTGTAGCTGGGGGGTGTAGCTGGGGGTGTGCAGCTGGGGGGTGTTGCTGGGGGTGTAGCTGGGGGAGTGTAGCTGGGGTGTGTAGCTGGGGGAGTGTAGCTGGGGGTGTGTAGCTGGGGGGGTGTAGCTGGGGGAGTGTAGCTGGGGGTGTAGCTGGGGGAGTGTAGCTGGGGTGTGTAGCTGGGGGGTGTAGCTGGGGGGGTGTAGCTGGGGGTGTAGCTGGGGGGGTGTAGCTGGGGGAGTGTAGCTGGGGTGTGTAGCTGGGGGGTGTAGCTGGAGGTGTATAGCTGGGGGTGTAGCTTGGGGTGTGTAGCTGGGGGGTGTAGCTTGGGGTGTGTAGCTGGGGGTGTGTAGCTGGGGGTGTAGCTGGGGGGGTGTAGCTGGGGGGTGTAGCTGGGGGAGTGTAGCTGGGGGTGTGTAGCTGGGGGGTGTAGCTGGGGGAGTGTAGCTGGGGGTGTGTAGCTGGGGGGTGTAGCTGGGGGTGTGCAGCTGGGGGTGTGTAGCTGGGGGTGTAGCTGGGGGGTGTAGCTGGGGGGTGTAGCTGGGGGAGTGTAGCTGGGGTGTGTAGCTGGGGGGTGTAGCTGGAGGTGTGTAGCTGGGGGTGTAGCTTGGGGTGTGTAGCTGGGGGGTGTAGCTGGGGGGTGTAGCTTGGGGTGTGTAGCTGGGGGTGTGTAGCTGGGGGTGTGTAGCTGGGGGTGTGTAGCTGGGGGTGTGTAGCTGGGGGGGTGAAGGGAGTGAGATACGGGGAGAGAGAGACGAATGGAATAAAAGATGGCAGTAACAATGGGAGAAGAATAGAGAAGTTAAAGGGGTGTCTGAGGGGGGAGGGGAAGGCAAGGTTCGGGAAGCCAAGATTGGGGAAAGGGAGATGGGTGGTGGGGAAGAGGAGGGTAGTGGGGGAGGGCATAGGCGTGGGTAGATGAGGAAGGTAAATAGGTAACAGGAAAGGGTGGTTGACGGTGAAAGTAGTGATGATGGGGTGGATGGGAGGAAAGGAGTGAGGATAAGGGAAAGTGAAGAATAGGAGGAAGGGAGGGAGGTAGGATGGAAGAGAAGACAAAGAGGATTAAAAAAAAAGATGGGAATAGGTCAAAGCGAAGGTGAGAGATTAGGGAAGAGAGAGATGGAAGAGGAGATAAGGGAACATAACGGTAGGGAAAGGAAGAGTTGACTGGGCTGTCGTAGTGAAGTGGAGGATGTTATCCCTTACATACAGGATTCTCCCTCTGTCCCTTCCTCCCTCCCTCCCTCCCTCCCTCCCTCCCTTCCTCCCTCCCTCCCTTTCTTCCTTCCTTCCTTCCACTCTTATTTCCTTCCTGCCTTCCATTCTCCCTCCCTTCCCTCTTTTCTCCAGATGTTCTTAGTGACCGTAGAGGGTGGTGCAGTTGTTAGTGATCCCAGAAGGTGGTAATGTTGATAATGACCCCCCCCCTCACAAGAGGGTTGTGGCAATGTTTGTATATAGTGACCGCCAGGTGTTAGGGGGGGGGATGTTGATGACCCCAGAGGGTTATAAAGATGTCGTTATTGACCCCAGAGCGTGGTGGAGATGATACTAATGACTTCACTCAGTAATCGCAATACTGTTAGTGTGTTCTCTTTCTTCACTTTTCACTTGGGGAACCGAATTTAGGACGAATCAATGTAGATATAAATATATATATTTTAATTAGGGAGGCCATCCTTGCTGACCAAACCACACACTAGAAAGTGAAGGGACGACGACATTTCGGTCCGTCCTGGACCATTCTCAAGTCGATTGAGGCCGTCCTTCTAAACACTTTCCCAACGTCAAAAAACTGTCGTGCTAGGGTGCCCTTATCCTAACCTACCAGAGGGCCCAAAACAGAAAACGGGACAGTACGTCAATTTCGCGAGCCGTTACCAGTATCTAGTACGACAATTTTTGGTCGTAGGTAGGGTGTACGTCAAAATGTGACCTGTGAGGACGGGTTGGATTACGAACGACTACTGCGAACTCATTGAGTACTTTATTAACGCAAAGCAGGATAAAATTTTCACAAAGTATATATCTTAAAAGAAATTCAGGAACACAAAATTCGAATTCTTTCTAAAAATATAACTGTCTTCACTCAAGTAATCAAACTGGAATTTGCTTCAACAATAAATTCTGATCCACTCAATGGATTCATAACGAACGCGGAATTTTCTGGTTTTCTGGCGTGGAGAGAGAGAGAGAGAGAGAGAGAGAGAGAGAGATAGAGAGAGAGAGAGAGAGAGAGAGAGAGAGAGAGAGAGAGAGAGAGAGAGAGAGAGAGAGAGAGAGAGAGAGAGAGCGCGAGAGAGAGAGAGAGAGAGAGAGAGAGAGAGAGAGAGAGAGAGAGAGAGAGAGAGAGAGAGAGAGAGAGAGAGAGAGAGAGAGAGAGAGAGAGAGAGCAAGGTTCTCGTGTAATTTATACGGAGGAGAAAATCCATCATACAGAAACTGAGTGCCGGATCAGATTTACACACACACACACACACACACACACACACACACACACACACACACACACACACACACACACACACACACACACACACACACACACACGCACACACACACACATCCGAGACGGTGATCGCTTCTCCGTCGAGTGATTTATAATTTGTAAGACAAACTTCAGATTTTCTTCTGCACCGTCAGGTCAGGTCAGGTCAGGTCAGGTCAGAAAACATGCTGGCAAGACTAAAACGCGCACTTGGACCGAAAATCACAATGTAACCTAATATTATGATAACCAATTCCCTGAGGGGAGGGATATGTTATCATAATATCTCCTGGGGTGGCCGGGGGGGGGGGATGATGGGGGAATAAATGTGTTTTGTCATGTTTTTTCATGTTTGTTTCATTTGGTCTCTGTCAGAAGGTTTGCAACAGCTTCGGGCAACAGTGGGTGGGGGTGGGGTGTCGTTAGCGTCAGTCTGCCAAGTTAACCATTACTGCATCGTGCAAGTCAATGGATTGGGTGATCATTTTACCCTCTCCCACCGGCTGATATTTACCTCAGGAACTAACTTGATAACCAAACAAGCTCTCAGTTCTATTGAAATTTCTTCCTAGGCTCAGGAATATGTACATCGATTGAGTGACAGTTGAGAGGCGGGACCAAAGAGCTGAAGCTCAACCTCCAGCAAGCAAAACTAGATGAGTACACACATTCACACACACCCACACAACAAATGGATGTTGAAGTTCAACCCGAGTAAATGCAAAGTAATGAAACTAGGCAGTGGAAACAGGAGGCCAGACACAGGATGCAGAATTGGAGATGAAATACTTAATGAAACGGACAGAGAGAATGATCTAGAAGTTGATATTACACCAAACATGTCTCCTGAAGAACACATAAAAAGAATAACGTCTGCGGTATATGCGAGGCTGGCTAACATCAGAACAGCGTTCAGCAACCTGTGTAAGGAATCATTCATAATCTTGTACACCATATATGTAAGACCAAGCCTGGAGTATGCGGCCCCAGCATGGAGCCCGTACCTTGTCAAGCAGAAGACGAAGCTGGAAAAAGTCCAAAGGTATGCCACTAGGCTAGTCCCAGAACTAAGAGGCATGAGTTACGAGGAAAGGCTGCGGGTAATGCACCTTACGACACTGGAAGACAGAAGAGTAAGAAAGACATGATCACAACCTACAAAATCCTCAGAGGAATCGACCGGGTAAACCAGGACAAACTATTCAACACTGGTGGGACGCGAACAAGGGGACACAAGTGGAAACTAGGTACCCACATGAGCCACAGAGACGTTAGAAGGAACTTTTTCAGTGTCAGAGAAGTTAACGGATGGAATGCATTAGGCAGTGATGTGGTGGAGGCTGACTCCATACAGTTTCAAATGTAGATATGATAGAGCCCTGTAGGCTCAGGAATCTGTACACCAGTTGATTGACAGTTGAGAGGCGGGACCAAAGAGCCAAAGCTCAACCCGCCGCAAGCTCAGCTTTGTGAGTACAACTAGGTGAGTACACAGCACACATGTCACACAGCACTTACTTGCTCCGTGACAATACCCCAAGGAGGATTGACTGGGAACCAGTTGACAACTGTTCGCCTCCCTGTTCCCCCCAGCTGCATCTATTGGGTTCTAACGAGTAAACCGATAATGTAACTTGTTCCAGGGATAAACTTGGGGGTGTACACAAGGTTTACCATGCGTTATGGGGCAGGGAAACCTCTCAGCCTAGTAGCATCAAAGTGTGGGGTACTCTTAAGGAGTGAATACGTCAGCTAATGTACTCTTCAAGAGTGAATACGTCAACTAATGTACTCTTCAAGAGTGAATACGTCAACTAATGTACGCTTCAAGAGTGAATACGTCAACAAATGTACTCTTCAAGACTGAATACGTCAACTAACGTACTCTTCAAGAGTGAATACGTCAGTTAATGTACTCTTCAAGAGTGAATACGTCAACAAATGTACTCTTCAAGACTGAATACGTCAACTAACGTACTCTTCAAGAGTGAATACGTCAACTAATGTACTCTTCAAGACTGAATACGTCAACTAATGTACTCTTCAAGAGTGAATACGTCAACTAATGTACTCTTCAAGAGTGAATACGTTAACTAATGTACTCTTCAGAAGTGAATACGTCAACTAATGTACTCTTCAAGAGTGAATACGTCAACTAATGTACTCTTCAAGAGTGAATACGTCAACTAATGTACTCTTCAAGAGTGAATACGTCAACTAATGTACTCTTCAAGAGTGAATACGTCAACTAATGTACTCTTCAAGAGTGAATACGTCAACTAATGTACTCTTCAAGAGTGAATACGTCAACTAATGTACTCTTCAAGAGTGAATACGTCAAGTAATGTACTCTTCATGAGTGAATACGTCAAGTAATGTACTCTTCAAGAGTGAATACGTCAACTAATGTACTCTTCAAGAGTGAATACGTCAACTAATGTACTCTTCAAGAGTGAATACGTTAACTAATGTACTCTTCATGAGTGAATACGTCAAGTAATGTACTCTTCAAGAGTGAATACGTCAACTAATGTACTCTTCAAGAGTGAATACGTCAAATAATGTACTCTTCAAGAGTGAATACGTCAAATAATGTACTCTTCAAGAGTGAATACGTCAACTAATGTACTCTTCAAGAGCGAATACGTCAACTAATGTACTCTTCATGAGTGAATACGTCAAATAATGTACTCTTCAATATTAACCATTTAAAAAAAATGATCAACAAAACCAGTAGATCAATAATTTTACGCTTTTCAAAAATATAATACAAGAATTATCGTCATATACTTGGAAGTTTCACACTGCCTAGGACACCATTAACTTATTAGAAGTTACTCAAAACGCATAAAACAGCCGACAATTCTCGCCATTACAGAAACAAAGTTATTGTTTATAAATACTTTTTCCAAATACTTCAAATTATATTCAAAAATTATATCTTATGATTTGCTGAAATGTATGCCTCTAAAGACTGTATTAATGCTCTCTATGGACAGTATGTGAGACTGTGTTTTGTATGAAATCTGTATTAAAGTCTCGTTCGTGATGTGTTCTGTAACGATGTGTCGTTCGTGTCTGGTTTGAACTATCAACCTCTGAATGGTCATTAAGACTACCGAAATAGTTTACTGCTGACCAATTAGCAAGTATAGTCTAATCGTGAAGTTGTTCAGGACCTAATGTAAACCCACAAATGTGTGGGTTTACATATATATATATATATATATATATATATATATATATATATATATATATATATATATATATTTATATATATATATATATATATATATATATATATATGTAATATATATAATATATGGTTATATATATATATCACGACCGGACATAATGAGGTGATAGCCGAGGCTATCCGAGTGCCGGCGGTGGGGTGGTTCAAATAGCCTCGGCTATCACCTCATTATGTCCGGTCGTGATGGTCAAGTGGATTAAGGCGTCTTGTACATACCAGTTGCGGTGCTTCTGGGAGTATGGGTTCGAGTCACTTCTGGGGTGTGAGTTTTCAGTTGCATATTGTCCTGGGGACCATTCAGGCTTGTTCGCATTTGTGTTCCTCACGTGTGCCCCAAAGAATGAGGTGATTTGGTAAAATGCTATGCCCAAGATTACTATCCGAGTGCCGGCGGTGGGGTGGTTCAAATAGCCTCGGCTATCACCTCATTATGTCCGGTCGTGATGGTCAAGTGGATTAAGGCGTCTTGTACTTACCAGTTGCGGTGCTTCTGGGAGTATGGGTTCGAGTCACTTCTGGGGTGTGAGTTTTCAGTTGCATATTGTCCTGGGGACCATTCAGGCTTGTTCGCATATATATATATATATATATATATATATATATATATATATATATATATATATATATATATATATATATATATGTCGTACCTAGTAGCCAGAACGCACTTCTGAGCTTCTGAGCCTAATATGCAAGGCCCGATTTGCCTAATAAGCCAAGTTTTCCTGAATTAATAAATTTTCTCTAATTTTTTTCTTATGAAATGATAAAGCTACCCATTTCATTATGTAAGAGGTCAATTTTTTTTTATTCGAGTTAAAATTAACGTATATGTGTGACCGAACCTAACCAACTCTACCTAACCTAACCTAACCTATCTTTATAAGTTAGGTTAGGTTAGGTAGCCGAAAAAGTTAGGTTAGGTTAGGTTAGGTAGGTTAGGTAATCGAAAAAACATTAATTCATGAAAACTTGGCTTATTAGGCAAATCGGGCCTTGCATAGCAGACTGAGAAGAGCGTTCTGGCTACTAGGTACGACATATATATATATATATATATATATATATATATATATATATATATATATATATATATATATATATATATATATATATATATATATATACTGGGAAATGGGTTATACCTCTCAGTGTATTTTCATTTCTTGTGTGACAGGTGTTTATTATTTTTAGCTCTAGGTAGCAGCTGGGAACCTGGGACCAGAGACAACAGGTGTTTTATGAGACCATCAATGTAGGTCTCCCTGCATTGATGTCTCCGTGACACCCATGCCATCAATGCAGGGGGTCAGCATTGATGGCACGGGGAGGATACGAATGAGGCTTTGATCTGTCTAATCTTCTGTAGCGAAATCCGTCCAGTGCACCCACACACACACACCCTGACAAACACGCACACGTAACTAGAGCCAATCAACACTGCCCCTAGACAGGTCAACGCTCTCCAAAACTCACGTGTAATCCTGCAGAGGTGAGACCATACGACAAGACGGTGGAGATCACGGAGCTGGAGGTGCCAGAGTCGCCCAGGGCCGGAGACGACGTCACCCTCACCTGTCGCTTCAAGCTGCACGGCAACGGACACAACCTCATAGGGGGGCCTCATAGCCTGGTGGATAGCGCGCAGGACTCGTAATTCTGTGGCGCGGGTTCGATTCCCGCACGAGGCAGAAACAAATGGGCAAAGTTTCTTTCACCCTGAATGCCCCTGTTACCTAGAAGTAAATAGGTACCTGGGAGTTAGTCAGCTATCACGGGCTGCTTCCTGGGGGTGGAGGCCTGGTCGAGGACCGGGCCGCGGGGACACTAAAGAAGCCACGAAATCAACTCAAGATAACCTCCACACCGTCAGCTGGTGGAGGGGCAAGGACCAGTTCTACACCTACAAGGGCACCAACCACGACCCCAAACATGCCTTCACCTTTCGCGGTATACAGGTGAAAGTGAGTAGTGCAACCATTCTGTCTTGCCAACCATGATGTCTTGTAGCCATGCTGGCTGACAACCATGCTGTCTTACAATCATGCTGTCTAGAAACTCCCTATAATCCTCCATTGAGGCGACGACACTCCCTATAAACCATCACATATCGACCACATAAGGCGACTACATCCCTATAATCAACCAATAAGTTAAGAAAATACTCAGAATCTTATATATTGTTAGATAACGAGATCTGATCTCATTCCATTGCTTGCGGGGATCGCTTTCACGTGATAGAAACTGATGTTTAGTGTTTTGATAACCCTCAATATCGCTATTATTATTTTGTTCCCAATGTTTTGCTAGATGTCAGGTCATGTATTTATATACAGAAATTGAATGAATATGTTTACAAGATAAGGCACATGTTCCTTTGTCAATAATTTAGATATACTGTCTTTCACATTCTGTCTCTCTCTGTCTCACTAGAAGGAGGAGTCGACGCGGGAGTCAGTTGTCCTCAAGAATGTACCCGAAGACACTTCAGGGGTCTTCAAGTGTGAGGTGATGGGTGAGGGTCCCTCCTTCAGGACAGCCGTCAAGACCAAGGTCATGAATGTCATAGGTGAGTGATGGGGGATGGAAAGGGAGGGGGAGATATAAGGATGGGAAAGGTGATGATATAATGGATGGGACAGTATATTAAAACAAATCAACCAAGAAATATGGCGCACACGACAAAACATGTTAAAGTAGAATTATATACTTTAACAATTATATACTGCAAAATACCCACATGACCAATGGGAACACTGTTGTCAAGTCACACTAGTACACTATAACAGTATCTTGAGAACAAAATGTCTCAATTTAAGACAATATGGCACAAAATAGGCCAACTTGGCCCTCTTCTCTAACATTGCAACATAAAATGCAATTGCTAAAAGGTGTCCGCTTCCCCCCCGTCCCCCATCTAAAGAAGGAAACTGAATTAATACCAACCCGGCCCCACACAATCAAGCAGTCTCAGTCTGTGTTCCACTGGAATGACCCAATACAGCTAAATGACCGAGGGACGAGAAGCAACTATGGCCGGGAACTGGCCAATTCCAGAGTCCGGCTCGGCTCCGACCTTGGCACTCACATACATAGTTGGCATTGTTCATTTAAGCTGGTAGATTGGCACTCAGGGCAGGCCACTCTGTGCTATGGCTATCGTTAAGCTTGACTCCCCTGTTTCTACGTGTTTATGGAAGTCTGTCTGTACGTCTGTTTATAATGGTGTTACAGATCCGGCCGTCTGTCTGTGTCTCTGTCTGTCTCTGTCGCTCTGGGAGACGGGGAGGAGTAAGGCAGAGAGAAGGGCGTGAGGAAGATGATTGACGTGCAGTAAACAAAGGAAAGTGTGAGCGGGTGTTGGGAGAGTGGAGTGTGTCGGGGAGAGAGTGGAGTGTGTCAGAGACAGAGTGGAGTGTGTCAGAGAGAGAGTGGAGTGAGTAGTTGGTGAGAGAGTGGAATGTGTCGGAGAGCAACCCGTTCTCGCAAATTCGTAAAGTCAATATTGACTTATTAAATATGTGCATAGGTGACATACTTAACATAATAGATACCCTTAAAAAGATTCATAGAAAACACCGACCTTACCTAACCTTGTTAGTATCTTAAGATAAGCATCTTATTGCTTCGTAATTACAATTATTACCTAACCTATAATAGGTATAGGTTAAGTAATAATTGTAATTACGAAGCAATAAAATGCTTATCTTAAGATACTAACAAGGTTAGGTAAGGTCGGTGTTTTCTATGAATCTTTTTAAGGGTATCTATTATGTTTAGTATATCACCTATGCACGTAGTTAGTAAGTCAATATTGACTTTACGAATTTGCGAGAACGGGTTGGGAGAGAGCTTGGTGTGTGCCAGAGAGAAGTGACAGTGAGAGAGAGTGGAGTGTGTCAGAGAGTTGAGTATATCAGAGAGAGTGGAGAGTATCAGAGAAAGAGTCGAATGTGTATTAAAGAGAGTGAAAAAATATGCTGTTACTTCAGAGAAGGATAAATGTTTGGGATTAAAAACACAGAAACGCGTGGGTATAAAGAGATTAATGTGTGCAGTAGTGGAGAGGGGAGTATGTGAGTGGTATTAGGGGAGAGGAGGGGGATTACATGAGTGGGGGAGGGGGCAAGTTGAATACAGGTATATGAGTGGGAGTTATAGAAGTATATAGAGTGAGGTATGTACAAGTGAGGTGAGGGTAGAGTCCGTGGGGTATATGTGGTGGGGTGTGAGTGGGAGGTGTAAACTGAGAAATGACTGAGAGAGAGAGACAGAGATAGAGATATTGATTGATTGATAGATTAGTTTATCAACAACTGACGTGTCCATGCTCTTATAATAGCACTTAGAGGGCAAGTACTTTCGTTTTGCCTTCAAAGGACGGAGCTAAAGACCTGCTTCACTACTTCAAGTGTTGCAGGTTATTGAGCTCTCAACCATAGAGGGTAATTTAGTTGAGGATTATAAAAAGGACACTTCAGAAATAATGCTAACCAGCATATATTATTTTTATCTTTCCTCCATAGACAGAATTAGAGAACGTTCACAACACTTTGTGCACTTTGGGACTCTCAACCACAGACAGTAATAGATGTCCTTTTTCAAGTTCAAGCTATAATTGCATCGCATATTACATAGTAAAGCTTTGATACAGCTTCAATATATCAAGTTTTCAAGTATTCAGAAGATATTTAGAGAGCTCAACATATCTCAACCCACGGGGGGGGGGGGAGGGAAGGGGGGCCCGAGGCGGAAGTCAGCCAATATGGAATATATTCTACGATATAATGTTCAGAACATATTTTTTTGTTACATTTTCACACCGTTGATAGTGAAAGAGAGGGATGAGAAGGATTATACAGATGAGAGGGATATGGTGAGGGGGAGGCGACGCTGGAGAAAGGGATGTGTAAAGTGCGAGAAGGATGTATGGGTGTAGAGATAAGGGTGTGTGTGTGAGTGTAGGACAAAAAAGGTGCATTAGGTGTAGAGTGGGGTGTGAAGCGATAGAGAAAAGGGTGCGAGAGGAGATGCAAGGGACGCTGTAGAGAGGTACAGAATAGTTCATCAATTAACCTCTTACTCCATAATAACAAGATGAGCAACAGCACACACACAGTACACCCAAACACAGAGATATTTCACAGTGAAGAAATCCACAAGGGCCGTTACGAGGATTCGAACCTACGTCCGAGATCATCCCAGAAGCTGCCTTAATCGACTGAGCTACGACATGGTCAAAATTTCTGTGTAACAGAGATATTCCATTCCGGGATTGACTTCCCATTCACTACCCTTACCTTGAAACTTTTATGTATGATTTTTGTTTGTGGGGGGGGGGCGTAAACTAGTTACACCTAAATGAATAAACTAGCATTATTATTCATCCCCTGTTGTGGAATCTCCCATGGTTATAGCTCAGTAATCTAGACAACAAGCATTTCATGATAATTATTGAGCGTAGCCTCTCCGTTTATTAAGATATTTTAACAAATTTATTTCGCAAATTAATCAAAAACCAAAAGGGCCTCGTTAGTGCCCACCTAATCACCAAGAGTGCCACTGAACTCTTACCTCAACCATCAGGAATGACACTTTAAAAACCTTGCTGTATAGCCACCTAGCCATAAATTATCTTACCGAGCCATATTGGTGTCCCCTTAAATCTTAATCCATTCATGCAGAAAGGCTCCTAACCACCTATCCTCCCCACCTATCCATCCCCAGTGCCGCCGAGGACCGTGGAGGTACACTCCTGGGCCGACCCGGACCCGCCCACCTACCGTGCGGGTGAAACTATCCAGATTAACTGCACGGCTAGAGGCGCCAAGCCCAGAGCTCACATTATGTGGGAGATCAACGGAAGACCGGTGAGTTGTGGTGAGTTGGCGGCCATGGTTGTGGTGAGTTGGCGGGCCATGGTTGTGGTGAGTTGGTGGGTCATGGTTGTGGTGAGTTGGCGGGCCATGGTTGTGGTGAGTTGGCGGGCCATGGTTGTGGTGAGTTGGCGGCCATGGTTGTGGTGAGTTGGCGGGCCATGGTTGTGGTGAGTTGGCGGGCCATGGTTGTGGTGAGTTGGCGGGCCATGGTTGTGGTGAGTTGGCGGGCCATGGTTGTGGTGAGTTGGCGGGCCATGGTTGTGGTGAGTTGGTGGGCCATGGTTGTGGTGAGTTGGCGGCCATGGTTGTGGTGAGTTGGCGGGCCATGGTTGTGGTGAGTTGGCGGGCCATGGTTGTGGTGAGTTGGTGGGCCATGGTTGTGGTGAGTTGGCGGCCATGGTTGTGGTGAGTTGGCGGGCCATGGTTGTGGTGAGTTGGTGGGCCATGGTTGTGGTGAGTTGGCGGGCCATGGTTGTGGTGAGTTGGCGGCCATGGTTGTGGTGAGTTGGCGGGCCATGGTTGTGGTGAGTTGGCGGGCCATGGTTGTGGTGAGTTGGCGGCCATGGTTGTGGTGAGTTGGCGGGCCATGGTTGTGGTGAGTTGGCGGCCATGGTTGTGGTGAGTTGGCGGGCCATGGTTGTGGTGAGTTGGCGGGTCATGGTTGTGGTGAGTTGGCGGGCCATGGTTGTGGTGAGTTGGCGGCCATGGTTGTGGTGAGTTGGCGGCCATGGTTGTGGTGAGTTGGCGGCCATGGTTGTGGTGAGTTGGCGGGCCATGGTTGTGGTGAGTTGGCGGGCCATGGTTGTGGTGAGTTGGCGGCCATGGTTGTGGTGAGTTGGCGGGCCATGGTTGTGGTGAGTTGGCGGCCATGGTTGTGGTGAGTTGGCGGGCCATGGTTGTGGTGAGTTGGCGGGCCATGGTTGTGGTGAGTTGGCGGGTCATGGTTGTGGTGAGTTGGCGGCCATGGTTGTGGTGAGTTGGTGGGCCATATTTGTGGTGAGTTTGCGGGCCATGGTTGTGGTGAGTTGGCGGGCCATGGTTGTGGTGAGTTGGCGGGCCATGGTAGTGGTGAGTTGGTGGGCCATGGTTGTGGTGAGTTGGCGGGCCATGGTTGTGGTGAGTTGGTGGGCCATGGTTGTGGTGAGTTGGCGGGCCATGGTTGTAGTGAGTTGGCGGGCCATGGTTGTGGTGAGTTGGCGGGCCATGGTTGTGGTGAGTTGGCGGGCCATGGTTGTGGTGAGTTGGCGGGCCATGGTTGTACTCACCTAATTGTACTCACCTAATTGTGCTTGCGGGGGTTGAGCTTTGGCTCTTTGGCCCCGCCTCTCAACTGTCAATCAACTGGTGTACAGATTCCTGAGCCTACTGGGCTCTATCATATCTACATTTGAAACTGTGTATGGAGTCAGCCTCCACCACATCACTTCCAAGTGCATTCCATTTATTAACTACTCTGACACTGAAAAAATTCTTTCTAACGTCTCTGTGGCTCATCTGGGTACTAAGTTTCCACCTGTGTCCCCTTGTTCGTGTCCCACCCGTGCTGAAGAGTTTGTCTTTGTCCACCCTGTCAATTCCCCTGAGAATTTTGTAGGTGGTTATCATGTCTCCCCTTACTCTTCTGTTTTCCAGGGATGTGAGGTTCAGCTCCTTTAGCCTTTCCTCGTAGCTCAATCCTCTCAGTTCCGGGACGAGCCTGGTGGCATACCGCTGAATCTTCTCTAAATTTGTCTTGTGTTTAACTAGGTATGGACTCCAGGCTGGAGCTGCATACTCCAGGATTGGTCTTACATAAGTGGTATACAGGGTTCTGAAAGATTCCTTACACAAGTTTCTGAAGGCAGTTCTTATGTTGGCCAGTCTAGCATATGCCGCTGATGATATTCTTTTGATGTGGGCCTCTGGGGACAGGTTCGGTGTGATATCAACCCCCAGATCCTTCTCTCTATTTGATTCTTGCAGGATTTCCCCTCCCAGATGATACCTTGTGTTCAGCCTCCTGCTCCCTTCGCCTAATTTCATCACCTTACACTTTCCAGAGTTGAACTTCAGCAGCCATTTTCTAGACCATTCCTCCAGTTTATCCAGGTCATCCTGTAGTCTCTGTCTATCTTCATTCGTCTTGATTCTTCTCATAATTTTTGCATCATCAGCAAACATCGAGAGGAATGAGTCTATACCCTCTGGAAGATCGTTCACATATATTAGAAACAGGATGGGTCCAAGTACTGAGCCCTGTGGGACTCCGCTGGTGACATCTCGCCACTCTGATGTCTTCCCCCTCACCGATACTCGCTGTTTCCTGTTGCTTAAGTACTCCCTTATCCACTGGAGCACCTTCCCTTTTACTCCTGCCTGTTGCTCCAACTTTTTTAACAGCCTTTTATGGGGTACTGTGTCAAAGGCTTTTTGGCAATCCAGGAAAATGCAGTCGGCCCACCCTTCTCTTTCCTGCCTAATTTTCGTTGCCTGGTCATAAAATTCTATTAAACCTGTGAGGCACGATTTACCATCTCTGAACCCATGTTGGTGGTGCGTTACAAAGTTATTTCCCTCCAGGGAAATGGAGTGTGGTGAGTTGGTGGGCCATGGTTGTGGTGAGTTGGCGGGCCATGGTAGTGGTGAGTTGGCTGGCCATGGTTGTGGTGAGTTGGTGGGCCATGGTTGTGGTGAGTTGGCGGCCATGGTTGTGGTGAGTTGGCGGGCCATGGTTGTGGTGAGTTGGCGGGTCATGGTTGTGGTGAGTTGGCGGCCATGGTTGTGGTGAGTTGGTGGGCCATGGTTGTGGTGAGTTGGCGGGCCATGGTTGTGGTGAGTTGGCGGGCCATGGTTGTGGTGAGTTGGCGGGCCATGATTGTGGTGAGTTGGCGGGCCATGGTTGTGGTAAGTTGGCGGGCCATGGTTGTGGTGAGTTGGCGGGCCATGGTTGTGGTGAGTTGGTGGGCCATGGTTGTGGTGAGTTGGCGGGCCATGGTTGTGGTGAGTTGGCGGGCCATGGTTGTGGTGAGTTGGCGGGCCATGATTGTGGTGAGTTGGCGGGCCATGGTTGTGGTAAGTTGGCGGGCCATGGTTGTGGTGAGTTGGCGGGCCATGGTTGTGGTAAGTTGGCGGGCCATGGTTGTGGTGAGTTGGCGGGCCATGGTAGTGGTAAGTTGGCGGCCATGGTTGTGGTGAATGGATGGGGAAATGTAAACCGCATTGAGCGATTCGATATTGAATTTCGGTTGTTATTCAGTTGGAGAGTGAGTGTTATGTGTTACTCATCCTCTTCACGGTGAGTAAACATAGCAGTTTTAAAGCGTTACTCAGCCCCTTCCCTGTGATTTACTCATTGGTGAGAACCTGTGTGTGGATGATGAGAGTCACATAATGTGAGTCTGTTGAGTAAATGTATTATGGAAGGAATGTGTGTGTGTGTGTGTGTGTGTGTGTGTGTGTGTGTGTGTGTGTGTGTGTGTGTGTGTGTGTGTGTAATTACCTAAGTGTAGTTACAGGATGAGAGCTACGCTCGTGGTGTCCCGTCTTCCCAGCACTCTTTGTCATATATTGCTTTGAAACTACTGACGGTCTTGGCCTCCACCACTTTCTCACCTAATTTGTTCCAACCGTCTACCACTCTGTTTGCGAAAGTGAATTTTCTTATATTTCTTCGGCATCTGTGTTTAGCTAGTTTAAATCTATGACCTCTTGTTCATATACTTTCAGGTCTCAGGAAATCTTCCCCATCGATTTTATCAATTCCTGTTACTATTTTGTATGTAGTGATCATATCACCTCTTTTTCTTCTGTCTTCTAGTTTCGGCACATTTAATGCCTCTAACCTCTCCTCGTAGCTCTTGCCCTTCAGTTCCGCGTGTCTTTGCACCTTTTCCAGTTTGTTGATGTGCTTCTTAAGATATGGGCACCACACAACCGCTGCATATTCTAGCTTTGGCCTAACAAAAGTCGTGAACAATTTCTTTAGTATATCGCCATCCATGAATTTAAAAGCAATTCTGAAGTTAGAAAGTGTGGCATAGGTTCCTCGCACAATATTCTTTATGTGGTCCTCAGGTGATAGTTTTCTATTTATAACCACCCCTAGATCTCTTTCTTTATCAGAATTCTTTAAAGATTTCTCACATAATATATTGTGAGGTCTATGTTTTCCTATTCCAAATTCCATAACATGGCATTTATTAACATTAAATTCCATTTGCCAAGTGGTGCTCCATATACTTATTTTGTCCAGGTCTTCTTGAAGGGCATGACAATCATCTAAGTTTCTTATCCTTCCTATTATCTTAGCATCATCAGCAAACATGTTCATATAATTCTGTATACCAACTGGTAGATCATTTATGTAGGCAATAAACATCACTGGTGCAAGAACTGAACCCTGTGGTACTCCCTTTGTGACACTTCTCCAGTCCGATACATTGCCTCTGATCACTGCCCTCATTTTTCTATCAGTCAGAAAACTTTTCATCCATGTTAGAAGCTTACCTGTCACCCCTCCAATATTTTCCAGTTCCCAGAAAAACCTCTTATGTGGAACTCTGTCAAAAGCCTTTTTTTAGGTCCAGATAGATACAGTCAACCCAACCACCTATTTCCTGTAATATCTCTGTTGCTCGATCATAGAAACTGAGTAAATTCGATACACAGGATCTTCCAGATCGAAAACCATACTGTCTGTCTGATTTTATATCATTTCTCTCCAGGTGTTCTACCCATTTAGTTTAATTATTTTTTCCAATATTTTGACTATTACACTTGTCAATGATACAGGTCTATAATTAAAGGGGTCTTACCTGCTTCCACTTTTGTAGATTGGAACTATGTTAGCCTTTTTTCACGCATCAACTACAACTCCTGTAAACAGGGATGCCTGAAAAATCAGTTGAAGTGGAATGCTGAGCTCAGGTGCACATTCTCTCAGAACCCATGGTGAAACTCCATCTGGACCAACTTCTTTGTTTATATTTAGCTCCTTGAGCATTTTTTCCACTTTCTCTCTAGACACCTCTATGTGTTCTATGTTGTTCTCTGGAATTCTTATTGTGTCTGGTTCCCTGAAGATTTCATTTTGTACAAACACACTTTGGAACTTTTCGTTTAGTGTTTCACATATTTCCTTTTCATTTTCCGTGAATCTATTTCCCATTTTCAACCTCTGAATATTATCCTTTACCTGTAATTTGTTGTTTATGAATTTATAGAATAGACCTGGTTTGTTTTACATTTGTCTGCAATCCCTTTTTCAAAATTTCTTTCTGCCTCTCTCCTCACTGCCGTGTAGTTGTTTCTCGCATCTTTGTATCGCTGGTATGTTTGGGGGTTCGGCCTCTTCCTGTAATGATTCCATTTTTGTGTCTTTTGGTCTCTGGCCCTCTCGCAATTTCTGTTGAACCAATCCTGTTTCCAAGTTCTGCATCTCTGTTTTGGAATAAATTTGTTTGTGCCTTTATCATATATTTCACAAAACGTGACATACATCCCATTCACTTCCTTGCCTAGCAACAAGTCTGTCCAATTATACTCACTAAAATTTTTTCTAAGGGTGCCATAATGTCCTCTCCTAAAGTCAGTTTTCTCAATTGCATCAACCTTCTTATTTTCTTCCAGATTATAACACATTGCATACTTTATTCCCAAAAAGACATGGTCACTTTTACCCAAGGGAGGAAGATACTGAATGTCAAATATTTCTTCCTCCTTCCTGGTAAATATTAAATCTAGCATGGAGGGAACGTCCCCTTCCCTCATCCTCGTAGCTTGTTTAACATGTTGATGCAAAAATGTTTCCAGGATGAGATCTACAAATCTACAGTTCCAAAAATCTTCTGTTTTAGCTTCATATGCTTCCCAGTCTATGGATTTCAAGTTGAAGTCGCCGACTATCAACAGTCGTGATCTATCATTATCCGCTCTCGCTATGATCTCTCTCATTATTGTTATAAGACCTTCTCGTTTACTATCTAGCTCCTCCTTTGACCATGTGCTGCTTGGCGGTGAACTTTATGCATTTATGATCATTAGTTTATCATCCTCATTGGAGATCTGTAGTGCTATTATGTCAACTTCTTGTGGATTGGCAGTCATTATTTCGTTCACCTTTAGGTGTTCTTTCACCAGCACAGCAACGCCACCGCCTTTCCTAATTTTTCTGTCCCGTCTCCAAATTGAGTAGCACCTTGGGAATATGACCTCATTTAAAATAACATCTTCAAGTTTTGTCTCCGTGAGTGCAACAATGTCTGGTGTCTGCAGCTGTATTACATTACTTATTTCCAGTATCTTCGATCTCACTCCATCTATGTTGGTGTATGCAATCTTCAGGAACTTGTTCCCCCTATTCTTATTTTTCACTCCCCCTCTCTCTAATGATTTTGTTGGTTTGCCTTTATGTACCACTTTACTGGTCTGCCTACCCCTAACACTTTGTAGAAAAAAGAATGGATTTCTTCTTCATTCCTGCTCTCATTTAAACGTTTTGCCTCGGCGAGGTTCAGTTTCAGCTTCTCTCTATCTTCTTTTGAAAGATCTCGTCTTAACGACCACACCTTCCCATCCTCATCACTTTGTAATTTTCTAGCATTCCTTAGTACTTCTTCCATCTGTTTGGCACCATTTAGGGTGATCCTCAAAGGTCGATCTTTCCCTTTTACATATCTGCCTATTCTCCTGTAGTCGCACACATTCTCTATGGTTGTAAGACCTTCCACGAGGCCAACAATTTTATCTACTACTTTATCTTCTTCTACAGCTCTTTCTGTCCTAGATGTTATCTCCTTTTCTTTGCAGCCAAAAATGATCAGGGACTTACTCCGATCAACTGAGTTTTGCACCAACTTCGGGTTAGATGCCAATTCTTTTCTCACTTCCAGCCTAATGTTTGTTTTATCTTGTTTGCTGCAGTGTTTGACTTCCTTTACTGCTTCTTCAATTTTTTCCTTCTCCTTGACCACATGTGCATAGGTGAGTTGCATATCTTTCTTGCACTGTTCTATTCCCTGTGTAACTTCCTCCATCTGTGCTGACAAAAGCTGTTTCTCCTGTTGAATTTCCTTACCTAACCTATTGTAGTCATTTATGTTTAAATTTACTTTAACTTCTTCCATAGCTATTTTTAAGAGTTTGTTTTCTTCTTCCATGGCTTTGCAATTTGTTTCCAATTGATTCTTATCCTTGCGCAAGTCTTTGTGTGTGTGTGTGTGTGTGTGTGTGTGTGTGTGTGTGTGTGTGTGTGTGTGTGTGTGTGTGTGTGTGTGTGTGTACTCACCTAGTTATCCTCACCTAGTTGTGTTTGTGGGGGTTGAGTTCTGGCTCTTTGGTCCCGCCTCTCAACCGTCAATCAACAGGTGTACAGATTCCTGAGCCTATCGGGCTCTATCATATCTACACTTGAAACTGTGTATGGAGTCAGCCTCCACCACATCACTTCCTAATGCATTCCATTTGTCCACCACTCTGACACTAAAAACGTTCTTTCTAATATCTCTGTGGCTCATTTGGGCACTCAGTTTCCACCTGTGTCCCCTTGTACGTGTTCCCCTTGTGTTCAATAGACTGTCTTTATCTACCCCTATCAATCCCCTTCAGAATCTTGAATGTGGTGATCATGTCCCCCCTAACTCTTCTGTCTTCCAGCGAAGTGAGGTTTAATTCCCGTAGTCTCTCCTCGTAGCTCATACCTCTCTGCTCGGGTACTAGTCTGGTGGCAAACCTTTGAACCTTTTCCAGTTTAGTCTTATCCTTGACTAGATATGGACTCCATGCTGGGGCTGCATACTCCAGGATTGGCCTGACATATGTGGTATACAAAGTTCTGAATGATTCTTTACACAAGTTTCTGAATGCCGTCCGTATGTTGGCCAGCCTGGCATATGCCGCTGATGTTATCCGCTTGATATGTGCTGCAGGAGACAGGTCTGGCGTGATATCAACCCCCAAGTCTTTTTCCTTCTCTGACTCCTGAAGAATTTCCTCTCCCAGATGATACCTTGTATCTGGCCTCCTGCTCCCTACACCTATCTTCATTACATTACATTTGGTTGGGTTAAACTCTAACAACCATTTGTTCGACCATTCCTTCAGCTTGTCTAGGTCTTCTTGAAGCCTCAAACAGTCCTCTTCTGTTTTAATCCTTCTCATAATTTTAGCATCGTCCGCAAACATTGAGAGAAATGAATCGATACCCTCTGGGAGATCATTTACATATATCAGAAACAAGATAGGACCGAGTACAGAGCCCTGTGGGACTCCACTGGTGACTTCACGCCAATCGGAGGTCTCACCCCTCACCGTAACTCTCTGCTTCCTATTGCTTAGATACTCCCTTATCCACTGGAGCACCTTACCAGCTACACCTGCCTGTCTCTCCAGCTTATGTACCAGCCTCTTATGCGGTACTGTGTCAAAGGCTTTCCGACAATCCAAGAATATGCAGTCCGCCCAGCCCTCTCTTTCTTGCTTAGTCTTTGTCACCTGATCATAGAATTCTATCAAGCCTGTAAGGCAAGATTTACCCTCCCTGAACCCATGTGGGCGATTTGTCACAAAGTCCCTTCTCTCCAGATGTGTTACCAGGTTTTTTCTCACGATCTTCTCCATCACCTTGCATGGTATACAAGTCAAGGACAGTAGCCTGTAGTTCAGTGTCTCTTGCCTGTCGCCCTTTTTGTATATTGGGACCACATTCGCCGTCTTCCATATTTCTGGTAGGTCTCCCATCTCCAGTGACTTACTATACACTATGGAGAGTGGCAAGCAAAGTGCCTCTGCACACTCTTTCAGTATCCATGGTGAGATCCCATCTGGACCAACAGTCTTTCTAACATCCAGATCCAGCAGGTGTCTCTTGACCTCCTCTCTCGTAATTTCGAACTCTTCCAAGGCCGCCTGGTTTACCTCCCTTTCTCCTAGCACAGTGACCTCACCTTGTTCTATTGTGAAGACCTCCTGGAACCTCTTGTTGAGTTCTTCACACACCTCTCTGTCATTCTCTGAATACCTGTCCTCGCCTGTTCGAAGTTTCAATACCTGTTCTTTCACTGTTGTTTTCCTTCTGATGTGACTGTGGAGTAGCTTTGGTTCGGTCTTGGCTTTGTTTGCTATATCATTTTCAAAACTTTTCTCTGCTTCTCTTCTCACCCTGACGTACTCATTCCTGGTTCTCTGGTATCTCTCTCTGCTTTCTGGTGTTCTGTTATTTCGGAAGTTCCTCCACGCCCTTTTGTTCAGTTTCTTCGCTTCCATACATGCCCTATTATACCATGGATTCTTCTGTTGCTTCTCGGATTTTTCCCTTTGGGCCGGGATGAACCTGTTTACTGCCTCCTGACACTTTTGGGTAACATAGTCCATCATACCCTGTACAGACTTATCTCTGAGGTCTGTGTCCCAAGGTATTTCACTTAGGAAACTTCTCATCTGTGTGTGTGTGTGTGTGTGTGTGTGTGTGTGTGTGTGTGTGTGTGTGTGTGTGTGTGTGTGTGTGTGTGTGTTTTGCAACAAGTGTTAATAATATATGTAAATGAGTAAATCATGTGTTTAAACACTTTGTAACATTATGTCTTTCCATCTCATTTGTCCTCTTAACCTTCCTCCCTCCCTTCTGTCCCTCCATGACCCCCTCCCTCTCATCCTGTCCCTCCCCTAACCCATTCCTTCCTAACCCCTCCCTCCCTGACTCCTCCCTACCTCATTGTCTCTCCCTACTCACACCCCCTCAGGCGAGAGATCTCAACGTGGTGAAGTATGCAGACTTCGAGGACCACCGAGGGAGAGTGACGACCACTCTGGGCCTCCGCTGGATGGCCCCAGAGTACTTCCACAACAACATGGCCCGGGTCACCTGTCGGGCAGCTGTTGCCGGCCACTCCACCACAGCATCCAAAGATATTTATCTCGACCCAGCATCCAGCGCCGCCTTCAACCATCCGTACGGCTCCGCAGGTGGGTGAGAGGTGGTTTTGGGTTCCCAGGGTGGGTGTGGGTTGCCAGGGAAAGATATGGGTTGCTATGGGTACGTATGGGTTCCCAAGGTGGGTATGGGAGGAGTGTGTGTGTGTACTTTGGTCCAGATGAGAGGTGTGGAGGGTAGTCCACTGTACGAATGAAGGCTAGCTCAGAGGGATTGAATGGGTTGACGAGGGTTGATGGATGATGCTGTGATGGGGTTTTCACCTGGTTTTACATTGAATGTATTTTGTACGTTGGACGTAGTTACATTGCTACTGGAGGTTGCTTTACTGTGATTAAATTTTTATTTTTATTATGGTTAGAAGCTGTTTTACTATGATTAATTCATAGATTAATTCATTAGAGAAAGTTTAGATGTGATTAGAGGCGGTTTTACTGTGGTTAAGAAGTAGTTTCACTGTGATTGGAGGCAGTTCCACTGTTACTTTAGCTAACCTTGCTGTCACTGGAGTCTGTTTTGATGAGTTTCAATTGTTTTCTGTATGAAATTTAAGTCTTGTGTATGTTTAGATCATTTTACATCATGAGCAATATTTCCATCATTAGTGTCGTAAACATCATGTTAATACAATGACTGTAGTCACAGCTGTCAACATCATAATACAATGACTGTAGTCACAGTTGTCAATATCATATTACAATGACTGTAGTCACAGCTGTCAACATCACAATACAATGACTGTAGTCACAGTTGTCAACATCATATTACAATAACTGTAGTCACAGCTGTCAACATCATAATACAATGACTGTAGTCACAACCGCCTTCACTATCATCATCTTCATGCCCATGGCCACATTCATCATTTATTCTTTGATGCCTCGTAAATCCCTCAACACCTCTTTACTTCAACATCAATAAACAATTGCATCACCCAGGATAGTATAGGTGTGGCAGGTTAATTAGAGTAATCAACCCTGGGAAACGTAACGTCTGCAGGCACTGAAAACAGAGTATTTCGCCAATTACTCTCCTCCCCTCTCAATTTAGGCTCGCTAATTAGGTCATTATCCAGCTGTTAATTAGGCCTCACACACACCTCCACGTGGTTTATACCAAACGTTTTCCAGATATGCAACGAGAGAACTGGTAACAGGATTTGATATGCAAAATATAATTCAAGATGCATTAATAATAATTGACGGAGTGATAACACTATTTCATTATCATGGGTGATTTCCACTATGAATAAGTAGACTGGGACGGAAGGAACCCTTGTGGTGAGACTGAAACATGGAGAGGAAGGCTTTTGCTGCTACTGACTAGATTAGATGCTCCCGGACGCAGGTTCAAATCCTCGTCACGGCCCTTGTGGATTTGTTCATTGATTAGATTGTTTTCTAAACCAATGTGTCAAAGAGCAAACAGCTGGCACTCAAGGGAGGAAAGAATAGGGGCGTGGGTCAAAGTAAGGCAGCCTAATTATCAGGAGAAAGTGATAAGCCAGTATGACCATATAGCACTTGGAAGGAATATAGCACATATAGAAGAGATGATACAATATCCAGTCACTCTAACCACTATATGTCACACTCGGACTCTGAACAAAATGAAAAAAAAAGAGTAATGTCGTCGCTCTACCGACCAGTCAATGTAGATTGACTATGTTGAAATGGGTAAAGGAATTCCAATCCTTCAAGTGCAAGAGAGAAAAAAAAATAGATTAGCGGAAGAGATCAGAATTGAAAGTCAACCGGAGTACTTAAGTCGTACAGTGCACGACTAAGACCTGCACCATTCCTGATAAATATCAAATATTAACTGTGCAATCAAGATGCAACATGTCAATATTACTCAAATGGCGGGAATATGATGGGATAAATTATAACAGAAGAATGTTACGAGTGCTTCAGAAGGACCTGACATAACTCTAAGAGGTGGTGAAAAGTGGCTGCTTGAATCTAATCCAAGCAACTGGAAGGTGATGCGATTGGGAAAGAAAGTTAGAAGGATTTAATAACATTTCACACGATGAGGGAAGATGACTGCCTGAGGAAGAAAAGGGGAAACAAATCGAGGAACTAGCGTCCTGTTCAATCCTCTAAGAACATCAGCCATCTAACCAGAGGGCCAACAAATTTACAATATAAAATTATCAGCACTCGCGAAGTTGTCGAAAATTCGTTGAGGTTTCAGGGACGTAGACAAGGTCCCTGAAACGTGGTCCTGAATCATAGTCGTGATTCAGGACTATGTTTGAGCCACGCTAGCTAACCTATGTCGCCCCAGCCTACAATCCTCACCATAAAACACAGGCCGGAATTAAAGGAATTTCAGACTGCTCAGTAAACAATTAAGAACTGAGCAGTTGGGAGAGGCTAAAAAGATATAAACCTCACTACACTGGAAGAAGAGCCGTGACAAAAGCGAGATTAACACAACAAACACCGACAAAATATAGAGAAAACTGCGAGAAAACGAAAAAGATTTAATAAGACAATCATCAGTGTAATAGTGAGCACGAGGAATAAACAAGAGGATGAAGCAACAGAGGCATCTGACAATGCACAAACAACAAGGCTCTATTATATACATAGTCAGACCATCACCAGAGATATCCTCACCAACAACACCAAAATAATTGACGGATACACACAAAAAAAGAGATTAGACATAGCCGAAGCACTACATATCAAATACTCATCCATCTATCAACACCCAACTAACACTTGAGTGCGTCCTACCATCAGCATGACCAAGGCAGTTGTTTCCGGTCACACCAATTGCCTCAGCCAACCAGAGCAAGCTTATTCACCTTCCTCGACAGCGTAACCAGCATGGAATATATTTACAACTTTTTCTGTTATAAAATTGCAACAAAACGTGTCCTTTAGCGAGACGCGTCACGATATTAAATGTGTGAAATGGACTTTTGAATAGTTAATGTTTCAACTTTTCTCCTAAGCGAAGTAGAAATAGAGAATATTCCTGCAAGACTCAGTTATCTAAACCTCTCTGGGCGCTCTAAAGGTCTTCCACGACACCAGTGAGGATCAAAGATCTCTCTCTCTGGAGTGCTCCGAGTGCTTACGGCGTCCTGGAAGTGCTCTCTGGATCTCCTGTGTGCTCAGGGATCCCATAAAAGCCCTGAGTCCTTACGGGAGTTCTCCCGAGTGCTTAAGGCTTCTCAAGGTGTCGCAATGCTGATTCAGGTTAATGCGGGCTAATCAGTCACATTAGTCATTAGTGTGACTAATAATACACCTGACATTAAGTCAGTTGTGCTCATGCTGCTTAATGACGTCATGGGCTGCTTGGGTTCGCCGGGAACACCTCAGGAGCCCTGAATGTGGGTCTTGGGTGCCTGAAGATGCTTAATGAAACACTCTTCTTGGCCGGATTCTGGTCATCAGTCACTGATCTCTCTACTCCTATTGCAAAACGATTGGACATTCCATTGGTTTCCTGTTTAAAATGTGAATCCTAGTTTTTTCCAGTTTGTGCTTTAGGCATGAGTGAGAGGTTCACCCACTCGAGTTCATTAGTAGGGGAAACTGAGATCGGCTTTAAAGGTCAAAATACTTAGGACTTAGTTAAATCATCTTTGGTGAAGGTAGACCCAAGGAAAGAGTCTTTGATTTCAGGTAATTAGCGTTTCAAGCAAGAACGAGGTGGTGGTAGTAGTAGGAATGATGGTGAAAATGGTGGTAGTGCTGGTGGAGCAGGGTGTTGTAGTGATTGAAATAGCCGTAGTTGAGATAGTGGTGTGCAGATGGTGGGGAGGGGTGGGGGGGTTGGATCAGGTGATGGTGATAGCAATGGTGGCGCAGGTGAAGGTATGGTTAGTGATGGTGATTGGTAATGGTGATATAGTGAGGGGAAAGTGGTGGTAGAACTAATGATGGAGATTCTCATACTTATAATAGCGGAACTAGTAGATGGCGTTCTGGCAGAGACAGCGGTGGTGGTGATGGTGGTGGTGGTGGTGGTGGTGGTGGTGATGGTGCAGGCTGTAGACTACTCTGCTCCAGTGTCATTTAAACTCTGTTTCACTGTTAGTAGATCTCTGTACCAGCGTCAGTAGAGCTCTGGTCCAGTCTCAATAGAGCTCTGTCTCTAAAAAGTTTCTCTATTAGCCTGCCCATCCCCTGACTGTCTTCTCATATAAGTGGAGATATCATATTTATAAGTTCAAACGTGATATCTGCATCCTTCGGTGTTACCTTACTGACCTGGTGCCTCTACCTAGTAGCATTGTAACGGGGGGTGGGGGAAATAGCTCTCTCTTGTCCATTATTCCACCATTCAACTCTTGTTCCATTATTCCACAGGATGCATTCGACAAAGTTAACGCAGTGTATTCTGTGTTGAAAACTGACACTTTTCTCGTAGATTTTTATTGTTATTCATTAGCATTTTGTGTATAGATAGGCCTCCGTTAGGTTAGATGTTTATAGATTCCGTCGGCAATGATTGGCGTTGATAGTACTTTGTGAAGGATTTAAAGACGTGATTAGAGAACACAATCGTGAGCCGAACACCGTTGAGATAAAACTCGAATGTCGCCGATTGTTAGTCAAGTCGAATGTTTTGTCGGCTGAATTAACAAGCATTTTGGCCCTTGTTCGTGAAGACAAGCTGCAGAAATCAGTTGTTCTATAACTTGAGGGGACAGGTGGTGTTCTATAACTTGAGGGATAGGTGGTGTTCTATAACTTGAGGGCCAGGTGGTGTTCTATAACTTGAGGGATAGGTGGTGTTCTATAACTTGAGGGCCAGGTGGTGTTCTATAACTTGAGGGACAGGTGGTGTTCTATAACTTGAGGGCCAGGTGGTGTTCTATAACTTGAGGGCCAGGTGGTGTTCTATAACTTGAGGGACAGGTGGTGTTCTATAACTTGAGGGATAGGTGGTGTTCTATAACTTGAGGGACAGGTGGTGTTCTATAACTTGAGGGCCAGGTGGTGTTCTATAACTTGAGGGCCAGGTGGTGTTCTATAACTTGAGGGGACAGGTGGTGTTCTATAACTTGAGGGCCAGGTGGTGTTCTATAACTTGAGGGCCAGGTGGTGTTCTATAACTTGAGGGGACAGGTGGTGTTCTATAACTTGAGGGCCAGGTGGTGTTCTATAACTTGAGGGGACAGGTAGTGTTCTATACCTTGAGGGGCAGGTTGTGTTCTATAACTGGTACTGGTAATGTGGCCAAACAACACCAGGGTTCGAAAAAATTGACCAAAGGTCATTCAACTAATAACCAAATTTAATGAATGAAAAGTGCTTTCGAAATGCATTCTAACAGTGCATCGCCCTCTTCCTGTAATCGAATCATTCGTCGCTATATGTTTCACTCGAGTGTTGTAAACACGGCAAATTTCCACCACAACCACGACACAAAACCCAACCTACCCTACATCTAGCAATACACCAAATGGAAATGTATCTAATAATATATGTATATATATTGGAGAAAATACATTTCCACTACACTGGTTGTGAAAATAGGCGAAGGAGTCTGACTGGTCGGTCGCGGGTTGGATGGGTATGCCGTCTAAGTACTGGTTGTGGAGTCTATGTTGGTGATTCCAGAATTTAATGGGGTGGTTAAGTACCGGATCGCACACGGTATGTTCACTGGAAAATCTACCTGTATTGTGTGTGGTGGTGTGGCCTAAGTGTGCGGTGGTGTGGCCCTCAGTGTGTGGTGGTGTGGCCCCTCAGTGTGTGGTGGTGTGGCCCTCAGTGTGTGGTGGTGTGGCCCTCAGTGTGTGGTGGTGTGGCCCTCAGTGTGTAGTGGTTTGGTCCTCAGTGTGTGGTGGTGTGGCCCTCAGTGTGTGGTGGTGTGGCCCTCACTGTGTGTTGTGTGGTTCTCAGTGTGTGGTGGTGTGGCCCTGAATGTGTGATATAACCCATATAGAGTCCCACCTGAGCTGCCGTAGGGTGTAGACGTGTCGTCTGACCGCTCCGGCAGTTTGGGGAGGTTGCAATTTTCGCCAGCAGGGGGTGGGTGTCTCTACCCTCCCTGCTGTCCCTGCCTGGTGTTGACGTGGCGCTTTTACGATGAGCGGCCATCTTCCCGCTGTTGAGAGGGTAAACTCCGTGGGTTTGGAGTTTACCTGCCGTGCAGGGTATCCTCTCATTGAGCAGGTCATGTGTGACGTGCTACATGTCCCGGTCGAGGAGGTCTACGGGGTTGAGCTGGTGACTGCTCGCCGAGTGATTATCAAGTTTGTGCGTGATGAGGCGTACCGTGGATTTCTCCGGCGGTACGAGGGCCGTACCTTGAAGAAGTTGGATGGCACTGGTTCAGTGGCCATATCTGATCGGAGTGGTGCCGTGACGTATGTGAGCGTCCATGGGGCCCCCATGGAATTCCCTGAGTCCCTTCTCCGGCGTTTCTTCCAGAGATTTGGCTCCGTCATCAGTGTGAGGATGCACAAGCTGTCTTCTGGAAAATATGCGGGGTTGAAGACGAACATTCGTACCCTCGGGATGCGCCTGAGGTCGGACATTCCATCCTCTGTCCGACTTTTAGGGTACTACGTGCGGGTGTATTATGCCCGGCAACCCTGTACTTGTTTCCGGTGTGGCATGTTGGGGCATCAGGCTGCCGGATGTACTGCGGATCCGGTTGCTCCAGTCAACTTGTTCCGGGAAGAAGATTTCCCCCCGCTCCCTCTGGAGGAGGTCTTCGGGGATGAAGAGGTGAGCGTTCAGTTAGCGGATGCGGCTCCCCCTATGTCGCCGGACGTTCCTCCGGTTGTTACAGACTCTCCTCCGGGTCTTGCAGTGCCATCGGATGGTCTACGTGTTCCTGTCACTGTCTCCGCTGCTCCTGAAGGCCTTCCTAGTGATCATTGTGACGCGCCGCCGCCTTCTCCCTCGTCTTCGGCTGCTGCGCCTGGCCCTGTGTTCTCGCCTCAGGTCCCAGATGTGCTGGGTACTGGGGTGGCTGCGGAGCCTCCTGCTGTGTGTGGGCCAGTTCCCCCTGTGGTGGAGGCTGCTACCGTTCTGCGTCGGGCGTCGGTTCGTCCGGCTGGTGGGACCCGTGTTTTTGGGTCCGCTTCCGGCTCTGACGATCTCCGGCCGGAGCCCAAGCGTTCCAGGCGTTCGTCGTCTGCCTGGGCCGATGTTGGGGAATTCGATGACTGTGGGTCCTTGGGAGTTGACGGTGTGGAACCGGTTGTGTCGCTGTCTCCACTGTTGGTGGTGGCAGAGGTTCATGTGCCTGCTGATGCTGGTGCCCAGGTCTCGGGGGTGCCTTTCGTTCCTTCTCCGCCTGGGGATTCTCCGCAGTGGGAGGTGGTGGCTCCCGCTCCCAGGGAAGGTGTGGTTGCTGGTGCTGGGCGTGGCCTGGTTGTGACATTACGGAAGGATGCGCGCCGCCCTGGTTCCCTGCAGTCGTCTGGTGGTGTGCCTGTGGCCGCTGGTGCCCTGGTGGTGGTGTCCTATGTCCAGCCCCCTCTTGTGAGGGTGTGTTGGGGACCTGGGGGACGTGTTGCCGGCGTCGGTGATGCCACCGGTTCACTGGTCGGCGATTGCTGAGTTACTGCTGAATGACGAGCCGGGGGAATTTCATGGTGGGGGTGTTCCCTTGATGTGGGGGATTGTGGCAGTTACTCGCGTCAGGAGTGATACCATTTGGGTCCCCTGCTTGCGAGTGTTTGTAGCTAGGGTTCCGGATGATATGGCGTCCCCGGTGGGTGAACGAGACCCTTGGGGGTGGTTACGTTGGGAGGCGTTCAATGTGCGTTTCCCCCGGGCTTTGTTCCCGGGCAAGTATGTCCGCTGATTGGCAGGTGTTTTGCAGAGTGTGTATTCTCTTCATGTATTACCTTGTAGTATTGTGTTTTCTTTTTAATTTTCCCTTTGCTTATATTTATGATTTGTTTGTGTGCATTGTCTTGTGTTATGTTTCATTTTCTAAATTTTGATGTGTTTTGTTGTCGGTCCTTCTGGCCGGTGTTTGTTTTTGTTTATTTGCTTACATTGTATTGCTTGTTTGTTATTGTTTTTGTTCTTTAATTTGTCTTGATGTCTGCTGTTCCTCCATTTTTGGTAATTATTGGCCTGTGCTGTCGGTCCTTCTGGCCGGTAGCTTCTGTATTTTGTTTTTGTTTTCTCTGATATTTTATTGTATTTATTGTCTTTAACTTGCATGCTTGCATGTAAAAATAAAAACAAATAAAAAAAATAACCCATATATGTTATTTTAAAGCGTATATATTTTTTTGTCAATTGATGATTATGAGAGTGATCTCGTCCTTAAACCGCTAGGTATAAGGACGAGGTTTCATGCTAATTACCGTTCGCATGCGGGTGTAAACAGGCCTAACACCTCCTGCTGCTAATGATGATAATTTAACCGGAAATTTCCGAATTAAGCGAAATATCTGACCTTTTCCGACCTATGTGGCTCACAGGCCGAGGAATCATCAGTATACCACCGAGTCATGACACTGAACCACCACCCGCATTTCGACGACGTGCATTTTAGTCTCCAGATGAATTTACTGCGATTTAAAAGGATTTCTGCCATTGAATGGATCTAAGATTCGGATTGAATCTGACACTCAGACTCGTCTCGTCCACACATATCTAAACCGATCCTATATCTCCTTTTGCCGGATCCAACGACGGCCTGGCTTCTTTTTTTGGAGGTCTGAGTTCAATCCCCGATTGTCCAAGTGGTTAGGTACCTTTCCCTTCCTCTGTGCTAGTTTAGCTGCTTGTCCTCGTTTACCTTCCAAGTGTTGTATAGTCGGACTGGCTTAGAGCTTTTTCCTGAGAACTAAGCTTAGAGCTTAACTTATAGCGCCTTAGCTCTAAGCCTAGAAAGCTTAGAGCTTTTTCCTTATCCTTTCCTTATCCTTTCCTTATCCTTATCCTTTTTCCTTTCACCTTATCTACCAGAGATTGCCACATATGGAATCAGCTGTCTCTCAACACTAAGTCATTGAAATACACTAACTCATTCGTCGTTCAATCTCCAATAGTTTATATATATATATATATATATATATATATATATATATATATATATATATATATATATATATATATATATATATATATATATAATGTCGTACCTAGTAGCCAGAACGCACTTCTCGGCCTACTTTGCATGGCCCGATTTGCCTAATAAGCCAAGTTTTCCTGAATTAATATATTTTCTCTAATTTTTTTCTTATGAAATGATAAAGCTACCCATTTCATTATGTATGAGGTCAATTTTTTTTATTGGAGTTAAAATTAACGTAGATATATGACCGAACCTAACCAACCCTACCTAACCTAACCTAACCTATCTTTATAGGTTAGGTTAGGTTAGGTAGCCTAAAAAGTTAGGTTAGGTTAGGTAGGTTAGGTTGTCGAAAAAACATTAATTCATGAAAACTTGGCTTATTAGGCAAATTGGGCCTTGCATAGTAGGCTGAGAAGTGCGTTCTGGCTACTAGGTACGACATATATATATATATATATATATATATATATATATATATATATATATATATATATATATATATATATATATAATATGCATTATTGCATCTAACAAGTGGCATTGCATCTTCCAAGTAGTTCCTAAAAGATGGCGCCAATTAAGCCGTGAAGATTACGTAACAAATTTAAACTTCCAAGTATCTTTGCAATTTTCAATCATCATTACAACTCACAAGTATAATTACCTGCAATTTCCTTCGAGACAACACAACGAACTCTTCAACACAGTCACACACATTTATCCCGGGGTGGGGGGTCAAATGGTCTGTAGATATTCAGGTCAGAGGTCACGATGTCTCCTCTACCCAAATCACCAGTTGACTGACAGTGAAGAGGCGGGACCAATGAGTCGAAGCTCAACCCCCTTGCGGCACCCCACAATGATCCTCGACGTTTAATGAACGTTGTGAAAACGTTTTCGTTACGTGTGGTTGAACCCCCCCCCCAAGTCACTAAAATGATTTAAGTACTGTACATCTTAATTTGACGTTGTGGGAATACTACGTCAAAATACGGTGTGTTATGCGAGAGAACAGACTAAAAATTGGGATCATATGTCAAATTATGAATTTTCATTAATGTTGTGATGTTCATGTTCTCTGTATCTCTGTATTTGCTTTTCTTAGACAGTTATTTATTGTTGTCGTAAATGTTTGTATGTACTTCTATGTTCTATCATCTATTACTATGTAATTCTGTTCCATCCTCCCATTCCCTTTATTTTCTCTTCGCTGTTCTCCTCGTCATTTCTTTTCGTTTTCCCACTCACTTTCTCACTCTCTTTCCCCCATCCCACCCATCCCCCTCCCCTCGGTGCCCCACGACTGATCAATCCCTGACATCCCCCTCCCATGGGTGCCCCACGACTGATCAATCCCTGCCATCCCCCTCTCCTTGGTGCCCCACGACTGATCAATCCCTACCATCCCCCTCCCCTCGGTGCCCCACGGCTGATCAACCCCTCCCATCCCCCTCCCCTGGGTGTCCCACGACTGATCAATCCCTGCAGGTGTTCATGTGTGTTGCTCTCTCCCTCAGGACGTCATCTGCCAACCACTTGGAGGATCCTGAGCCTCGCCGTCCTCCTGGGGGGACGGAGCCTGCTCTAGGAGGAGGACGACCACGGAGGAGGAGGAAGCGCAGACAACAACAAACAGAAAGGAAAGACGAAGCTATAGGAGAGAAGAAGGCAGGAGACAACGGTGGGAGTCTTCACACGGAGGAGACCTTCTCCTTCAGCGCCCCCGTCGCCGCCATCTTCAGGAGACAAATGACTGTCGCTCTGCCCGTGTTTATGACAACAAATGATGGACAAAACTCGACGCCCCCTAATGCCACTTTGTAGGCTTGGGGTCCATGACGAAATTCAACACTATGATGCTCAAAAGTGTGTTTTGAGGGGGGATAAGGGTGGGTATTTGGGGGGGGGGGGTGATAGGTGGCAGGGAGTGGGATTCTGAGCCTACGGAAGACATGTTTGAGTTTAGGAATATCGAGCTTACAAGGAACGTGTGACACTTTTCTACTCTCTCTCTCTCTCTCTCTCTTTCTCTCTCTCTCTCTCTTATCTCTCTCTCTCTCTCTCTCTCTCTCTCTCTCTCTCTCTCTCTCTCTCTCTCTCTCTCTCTCACTCTCTCTCATCTACTGCATCATCTTTGTTTATGTGTGCCAGCTTCTCCCCCTCTTCTGAAGGTTGTGATTTATTCCTCTCAGGCCAAGATAAAAACGACAGTGTTGAAAAAACTCTCTCATTTCCCCTCTCAACCTCATGAATTCATCTCCCTAAAATAAACTCCTTGGAGACAGGGAGGCGAAAACTTCTCCTCCTCCTCCTCCTCCTCCTCCTGTACCCGGTCTGAGACGCCTGGAGTCTGCTCCAGCCCCTGGGTCTGGGGCCAACTGGAGGAGCAGACCCATCCCTTCTCCATCCTATTTTACCTTCCAGGTAACACCTCAAGCAGCATCCCTATAGCATCTGTTTATCTCCTTCCCCCTGATAGTTGATGGCTCAAAGATGCTTGGATGCGAGTGATTGGTTGGGTGAGTGGCATCTGTCCCAGGGAGGGGGGGGAGGGGGAAGGGGCTCTTTTGTAAGTCAACCTTCAGAGGTCTTTTTTACACATTTGTTGTGTAATATACACTTATTAGTCTTGTTTTTTTTATTGTTGGCGTTGGTGGGTAACATTATTAAAACATAAAAATATTTCATTCATTCATCTCCCATTATATTTCATTCCCTCCGCTTCTTGTTCTGTATCTTTTCTCCTTCCTTCCGTGACAATATTCCTCCCCTCACTTCCTCCTTCCCATCTCACTATTTTACCCCCTTTCCCTCACTTTCTGCCCCGTTCCCTTCCATTTTTGTGTAATAATTTCGTCTCTTTGCAGTGTCCCAAGTTTGTCAACCATTCAATACTTACTTTCTCACTAACTGACACATACTTAGTGTGTGTTAGTCACTAAGTCTACTTCCTTTCTCACTAACACACACTTAGTGTGTGTTAGTCACTAAGTCTACTTCCTTCCTCACTAACGTATGTGACACCCAAAGTTTACTTGAAGACTTGGAGTCCTCTGTCTCCCTGCTTCCTTAAGACTCAGTTCCACCCATTACCTGTATGATCATAAATGGGGAGGGGGGAAGTAGGATCATACCTACTTCCCCCCTCCCCATTTGTCTACTGTTCGTCCACACCATTATTTATATGGGGTAAATGTGCGAACAGCTGTCAGAAGACAGAGAGACAAGAGATTATATGTTTAATTCCGGCGGCTTCGGATTATACAAGATGGTGACTAGAAAGGAGAAAAACACAATTGTAATGGTGTTTAGCTGCGTGTGTGTGTGTGTGTTTGTGCGTGTGCGCGCGCGTTTATGTGTGTTATAGTACATATTTAGGTCATCATATGTTCCTATATATATATATATCATAACAATGACTAGAGACAACCAACTCTGTAAAGAGTATTGTGTTAAAACTGCAATACTTTGAAAGAAAATGGAGACAAGAAAGTATGGGGTCCTTTCTCTTTTTTCTGCTTCAAGGTGAATGAAAAACTAGTTCTCACTTTCCCTTCGCTGGGACAGAGAGAGAGAGAGAGATAAGAAATCCCTTAAAACACTTCCCGTGTCTACTGAGAAAAAAAGGCACGAAGCCTTTGGGACCTTTCGAAAAATTGGACCTTTTTCTCCGTTTATTAGAAAAAAACTGAATTTTCCTAACTACCATAAAAAAAAAGTTTGGAATCTATACTAAAGGAGATAAAACAAAGTGCGATATATATTTACAAAAAATATATCTGTTTAAATGCTATTGCTACAGATCCCGCAATGCTTCGTTTTCTGTGTCACGGTGCATAGAAAACGCGACGTTGCCCGGATGGCCACTAGAATAAAGTTAGAGAACTTTTTAAAGGTACCATTGAAATTACTGAAAAAATAAGTAACAGTAATCGCTTAAGTAGTAAACGTGAGTAATAGCAATTCTGCCTTATCCAAGTCCTTGAGCGTGTCAGTATAAAGTCAAGGGGCAGTGAGCGAGGTGGGTTTTAGAGAAAACGGGGAACGAGACATTAGAGAAAACGGGGAACGAGACATTAGAGAAAACGGGGAACGAAGTGTTAAAGACCGTATACTAAAGAAAACTTAACCAGTTAAACTTTGCGGCAAGTTTAGTGATTGAAATAAACTCTGTGAAATCAGTGACAATACCACGAGTGAAAAAAAATAATGGAAATATCAGAAAAAGAAAACCAACAGTGACGTGAATGGTATATGCTAATCACAATAGCTTAATAGAACAACTAGTAACGGTCATTGTGAATGCAATTTCTGCTCACACAGACACACATACACACACACACACACACACAAACACACACACACACACACACACACACACACACACACACACACACACACACACACACACACACACACATTACCAGCATGTTATCTTACCGTCTATGCTGGCGAATTCAAGCGATTATATATATATAGCTATCGTTGGAGGATATAGCTTCATACATCTGGTGTATACATTATACACACACACACGAGAGTATCTTGTATATCGGGACTATTGCCCAGGCAGTGCGCTAAAATATTCCTGCCTCTTGCATAATTGGGGCTGGATGTTTATTTTCACAATTTCATTGGTATAATTCCAGTGATATAATCCAGGCAGCAAGCTGAAATATACCTGCCTGTTGTATAATTCAAACTGAATTATTGCATAATTCCATAATTATTTCATGTTGTTGTGGATTTTGTTCCCCAATTGTGAAATTTTCTAAACAGATCTGCTACGCCTCTAATATTTATTTGTATATAATTATACCTAAATAGAATATAAAAGCCTCTATAATCGACATTTTCTTTGCAACGTTTATGTGCACATTTAAAAATAAAATCAAAACTACCTTATAAAAATGTTCTTTGTGTTCTAGAGAGCATGAATAATGTTGTGTATTTTGCTATGTGGCCAAAAATAAAATATATATATATGAGCCAATGAGAGTGGACTTGATTTATATGAGCCAATGAGAGTGCAGGATTGGATGCAAATAAGCCAATGAGGTGTGGACCTGATTTAAAAGGAGCCAATGAGAGAGGTTTGGCATTACAGCGAGGACAGACCCGGCTGTCTTCCTCAGTGTAACAGCCAGGTAAGGAGGACACAGACGTCCGTGTTTATGGTCCAAGAAAACGACATGTACTGTTTTACAGTACATGTCACTTGTACAGGAAGGACAATGACAACTATTGTACTTGTTATTGCACTACATCACCTAGACACACCATCCTCTTTCGTTTTTTAAGTCTCTCTCTCTCTCTCTCTCTCTCTCTCTCTCTCTCTCTCTCTCTCTCTCTCTCTCTCTCTCTCTCTCTCTCTCTCTCTCTCTCTCTCTCCCTCTCTCTCTCTCTCTCTCAAACTGATGCTAAAATTCAATAAAAAATGTCATGTATGATTCTATTAAAACTGCAAGAGAATAATCCTACAACAGCTCATCTGAAGCGTGACGCTAGAAAAGCATTTATTTGAAGAACTTATTATTTGTATCCATAAAGAATAGAATAAAGGTAATGCCAAGTAACTGTCATATAAGGAACAGGATGAACCTGGAGCAGTGTGCCAGAGCCACCTTAAGGTCCGTTCACTTGAGCTGACAAGTATCTGTTGTTGAGTGAACAAGTTCCACATGCGAGGTAGTCTAGGATCGAATGGTCACTGGCGGAATGACCTTCTTGAAAGGGGCAGCTGTCAGCATGAGGCTGGTGATGGCTGAGCGCCTTATGTTGTTGGTGACAGCTTATGGGTGTAGAGATGAGTCACGTCTCATGATTCTCCACTTTGTTTAAAGTGCTGATGAATGACGTGGTTGGGGTGAGGCAGACCAGAAGACGGGTGCATACTCAAGACGGGAGCGAACTTTGTTTTCTTCACATAAGGTTTCGTAGCCCATATGCTGTCAAGATGGTTCAAAATGCTCCGTGGGGGCTGTAAGTTTCTTGGCAGCCTTCTTCGCTAGGTGAAGCACGTGGCTTGTCATGCTCATTATAGAGTCAAACTATATTCATAGTGTGCTATCTTCATCACCGAGCATTAGGGCTCTCTCAATCATCTATATGCCTGTTTTCGAGCTGCAGAATCATGTTGTGTTAGCACAGCCTGTGTTATCTCAGCCGCAAGTGTGACCTGCTATCTCCCTCCCCCAGGTAGAAATTGCAGAAAGTTGGTGATTGATGACCCTTGTAGCAGTTGGTATTTCTACTTTTCCATTTGTAAATGTTAGAGTGAAGTCATCAGCATAGGCTTGAGCTTCAGGAATGAGGTGCAGTAAATTGTTGAAATAAGACATCACACAGCAGAGGACCAAACAAACTACCCTATGGTACGCCCTGGCGCTAATTGAGTGCCTTCAGGATTCAGCTCCAGTAAGGACTACTCTAAGAGTCCATTCTTGAAGGTAGTCTTTTACTAGCTCTAAGATGGAGCCTGAGAGACAAATAGTTCTTGAAGCTTCACTACTAATCCAGAGTCCCAGACCCGATCACAGGCTCCTGCTGTGTCTAGAGCAACAACACAGCTGATCATGGACTCATCCAGTGACTGACGCCACTTAGTGAAGAGATTTAGCAAAGAAATCCACAGCAGAACGACCCGTCTAAGGCCATATTGTCGATCACATAGTCACTGATGATGGGTTAAACATTATATTGTTATGAGCCATCTCTGAGCTAGACAGAGATGGTAGAGGCGTGTGAGAGACGGGGCCAACCGGCCCACAAAGTTACGTAATAGTCATGGGATGATTTGACCATCACAACCTGTCGTATGATGAGTCGTTTAGTGAGATGGTGAACTTTCAACGTGCTGAATAACCACTCCAGAGACCACTTTGGTGCAGTACTTGCGTCCAGATGTGGAGGTTGTCGTTTAAGATCAGGCACTTGCATCTTGGCAGCAAAATCGTTTTCCAGTAGGTCAGCTTTCTCTAAATTGCTTTTTGCAATAGTTGCATCTTTTCGGTTTAACTGCAGGGTTGTGCATTGTGTCCTTTCTTTCTCTCTGCCTGTCTGTCTATGTGTCTGTGTCTGTCTGTCTATCTCTCAAGTCTAAAAGAGAAAAAACTGGAAATTCCCAGCTACTCCAATTTTGCTCTGGACAATTACGTAAATTAGCCAGAGCGGTCAGCGTACATCTCTGTAAATTGAGATAATCTCGTTCCTGTGAAGTTACCTGCACATTTTGCTCAGATAATTATCTCTTAATTTTCATTTTTTATCGATTTTTCTTTGACCTGTGAACACAGGGAATCGAATCCTTTTGTAGTGAAATTGATTGGCTCTTCATGAAGCTGTATGTTAATCATGTTCGTCAGGCTGTGAGCGGTGCTTGTTGTGACGTCAGTCATGTTCCTCCAACAGTGACCGTAGCCTAGAGTCATGTTCGCCCAACGACTCATGATACCTGGATCATGTTAACTCCTCACAGCAGCTCAAGATATGTTCTCCCACAAGTGCATATTACCTGGTGATTAACGAGTACCTAACGAGAGCGACGTGTTAGCGATGTTGGCGTGTGCTAATGACGCCAACAGTCTCGCCAACGCAAGCCTCCTACGCACTCAAATGCGTAGAGCCTCACTGGGGGACATAAAAACTGGATTGTGTGACGCATAAAACATGAACTACTCAGGTACATGAAATATATACATATTTCCTGTATTATGTAGGGAGATTACATATGGCTGACGTGCCCCGACATACTAATATATATCTACCTGACTCTCACGATATACTTCAGTATACTTGGTGAGACTGTACCACACAAGGGCAGTTCTGTAACATAGCTGTATCACACTAAGGAGAGTATGCACGCAAACTACATCAGTGAAGACAGCATTAATACAAACTGCAGTAGTAAGTATCTATTAAAACTCTTTTAGCAATGACAGCATTAATACACTTTCAGTAAAGACAGCAGAAAATACAAACTGCCAAAGCCATCATCAATATATGCTGCGTCAGTTAGGACAGCATCAATAAGAACAGCATCAATCCAAATTGAATCAGTAACGACAGCATTAATACAAATTGCATCAGAAGGGAAAGCATCAATACAAACCATACCAGTAAAGACTGCATCATTAAGAACAATCAATAAAAATCGCATCAGTAAAGACAGTTTCAACTGAAAGTATACAAAAATTAATGCATCAATGAGGATAGCATCAACAGGAACTACATCAATTATGACAGTATCAGTATAAACTGCATCATTCGAGCGTTCATCAATATGTCACAGAATCAAACTCCCAAACGATTATTTTAATAACCACAGTAGAAGGCCGTCGCGTGTACATCAATCAGTTCACACCTGGTGGAATACAATGGAATACAACAGTGGAATACAACAGTGGAATTCATGTTCTTAACCCAATGTACACACACAGGAGGGGGGTGGGGCACCAGGGGCTGTGCATCAGTCAGTGTAAACATGTAGGTGACTGACAGGGGTGAGTGTGTGTACATTATGCAGAGTACACATGAAGGTGAGCAACTAGAGTATGTGTACATTACTGAGTGTACACGTGTGGGTCAAAAGTGTGTACTCACCTAATTGTACTCACCTAATTGTGCTTGCGGGGGTTGAGCTTTGGCTCTTTGGTCCCGCCTCTCAACTGTCAATCAACTGGTGTACAGATTCCTGAGCCTACTGGGCTCTATCATATCTACATTTGAAACTGTGTATGGAGTCAGCCTCCACCACATCACTTCCTAGTGCATTCCATTTATTAACTACTCTGACACTGAAAAAATTCTTTCTAACGTCTCTGTGGCTCATCTGGGTACTAAGTTTCCACCTGTGTCCCCTTGTTCGTGTCCCACCCGTGCTGAAGAGTTTGTCTTTGTCCACCCTGTCAATTCCCCTGAGAATTTTGTAGGTGGTTATCATGTCTCCCCTTACTCTTCTGTTTTCCAGGGATGTGAGGTTCAGCTCCTTTAGCCTTTCCTCGTAGCTCAATCCTCTCAGTTCCGGGACGAGCCTGGTGGCATACCGCTGAATCTTCTCTAACTTTGTCTTGTGTTTAACTAGGTATGGACTCCAGGCTGGAGCTGCATACTCCAGGATTGGTCTTACATAAGTGGTATACAGGGTTCTGAAAGATTCCTTACACAAGTTTCTGAAGGCAGTTCTTATGTTGGCCAGTCTAGCATATGCCGCTGATGATATTCTTTTGATGTGGGCCTCTGGGGACAGGTTCGGTGTGATATCAACCCCCAGATCCTTCTCTCTATTTGATTCTTGCAGGATTTCCCCTCCCAGATGATACCTTGTGTTCAGCCTCCTGCTCCCTTCGCCTAATTTCATCACCTTACACTTTCCAGAGTTGAACTTTAGCAGCCATTTTCTAGACCATTCCTCCAGTTTATCCAGGTCATCCTGTAGTCTCTGTCTATCTTCATCCGTCTTCATTCTTCTCATAATTTTTGCATCATCAGCAAACATCGAGAGGAATGAGTCTATACCCTCTGGAAGATCGTTTACATATATTAGAAACAGGATGGGTCCAAGTACTGAGCCCTGTGGGACTCCGCTGGTGACATCTCGCCACTCTGATGTCTTCCCCCTCACCGTTACTCGCTGTTTCCTGTTGCTTAAGTACTCCCTTATCCACTGGAGCACCTTCCCTTTTACTCCTGCCTGTTGCTCCAACTTTTTTAACCGCCTTTTATGGGGTACTGTGTCAAAGGCTTTTTTTTTGGTGTGTGTGTGTGTGTGTGTATGTGTGTACTCATCTAGGTGTGCTTGCGGAGGTTGAGCTTTGGCTCTTCAGGACATCAGACAACTACCAAGCGGCAGGACCTACGACATGAAACAACTGCCAAAGAATCTATGTCTTCACACCCCGACGTAACGTTATGATGGGCCTCAGTAAGGTCCTCCAGCATTAGGAGTTGGAGAGCATCGCGGTGGAGCGACCTCTCGCGTCGGTGTCTGACTCAGTACTGATCATTGAGCTGATTTTAGCGCCTGGAGGCGGGAGAGCGTGGCAGCTTTCTCATTGGTTCAAGAGCAGCCTATCAGGAAGCTCGACAGTATCAACAATAAGGTTCTCGCATTTTGATTTGGCGGAAAAGCTGGCCTGTGACAGATGGCGGCTGTTAAGGATAACAGTTAACTGAAGCACACACACACACACACACACACACACACACACACACACACACACACACACACACACACACACACACACACACACACACAACACACACACACACACACACACACACTCACACACACACACACATGTGTGATGTGGTGGAGGCTGACTCCATACACAGTTTTAAATGTAGATATGATAGAGCCCAGTAGGCTCAGGAATCTGTACACCAGTTGATTGACAGTTGAGAGGCGGGACCAAAGAGCCAAAGCTCAACCCCCGCAAGCACAAATAGGTGAGTACAAATAGGTGAGTACACACACACACACACACACACACACACACACACACACTCACACACACACACACACACACACACACACACACACACACACACACACACACACAGAACACTCACACAGAACACACACACACACACAAATAGGTGAGTACACACACACACACACACACACACACACACTCACACACACACACACACACACACACACACACACACACACACACACACACACACACACACACAGAACACTCACACAGAACACACACACACACACAAATAGGTGAGTACACACACACACACACACACACACACACACTCACACACACACACACACACACACACACACACACACACACACACACACACACACACACAGAACACTCACACAGAACACACACACACAATGGGTACGTGTTAGGCAAACGACGTTAATTACTAACATTACTCGGGGCAGCCCAAGTGGACCTCGCCGACGCCGACCTCGCTTCATGCAGATACACGTTTAATCCCCCGACCGTCCAAGTGGTTGGGCACCATTCCTTTCCACCCGTCCTCTCCCAAATCTATATCGTGATCCCTTCACAGTGCTATATAGTTGTAATGACTTGGCGGTTTCTCCTAATAACTACCTACTTCTACCAGCCAGTGGGACACGGCTGACGAAAATGTTAAGTTGTTTTGCACCTCCTCATTGGTTGAGCATCTGGTGTTTATACCCAATCACATTCCCCGAAAATATTACCAGGTCATTTATTTGTTAAATCAGGTCACGTGGTGTTACAGCTTAAACGTGTTACAGAGGCACTCTACAGTCACCAGAGGCACTCCACACCCACCAGAGGTACTCCACACTCACCAGAGACACTCCACACTCACCAGAGATACTCCACACTCACCAGAGACACTCCACACTCACCAGAGACACTCCACACTCACCAGAGGCACTCCACAATCACCAGAGACACCACTCCACACTCAACAGAGGCACTCCACACTCACCAGAGGTACTCCACACACACCAGAGGTACTCCACACTCAACAGAGGCACTCCACATTCACCAGAGGTACTCCACATCCACCAGAGTCGCTCCACACTCACCAGAGACACTCCACACTCACCAGAGGTACTCCACACCCACCAGAAGCACTCCACACTCACCAGAGACACTCCACACTCACCAGAGGTACTCCACACCCACCAGAGGCACTCCACACCCACCAGAGACACTCCACACTCACCAGAGGCACTCCACACCCACCAGAGGTACTCCACACCCACCAGACGCACTCCACACTCACCAGAGACACTCCACACTCACCAGAGGTACTCCACACCCAACAGAGGTACTCCACACTCACCAGAGGTACTCCACACCCACCAAAGGCACTCCACACCCACCAGAGGTGTTCCGCACCCGCCAGAGGTACTCCACACCCACCAGAGGTACTCCACAACCACCAGAGGTACTCCACACTCACCAGAGGTACTCCACACCCACCAGAGGCACTCCACACTCACCAGAGGTACTCCACACTCACCAGAGGTACTCCACACCCACCAGAGGCACTCCACACTCACCAGAGGTACTCCACACCCACCAGAGGTACTCCACACCCACCAGAGGTACTCCACACCCACCAGAGGTACTCCACACCTACCAGAGGTACTTCACACCCACCAGAGGTACTCCACACCCACCAGAGGTACTCCACACCCACCAGAGGTACTCCACACTCACCAGAGGTACTCCACACCCACCAGAAGTACTCCACACTCACCAGAGGTACTCCACACCCACCAGAGGCACTCCACACTCACCAGAGGTACTCCACACTCACCAGAGGTACTCCACACCCACCAGAGGCACTCCACACTCACCAGAGGTACTCCACACTCACCAGAGGCACTCCACACCCACCAGAGGCACTCCACACCCACCAGAGGCACTCCACACTCACCAGAGGTACTTCACACCCACCAGAGGTACTCCACACCCACCAGAGGTACTCCACACCCACCAGAGGCACTCCACACTCACCAGAGGTACTCCACTTCCACCAGAGGCGCTCCACACTCACCAGAGGTACTCCACTTCCACCAGAGGCACTCCACACCCATTTATTACGTATGTGCGAAGAAAAATATTGTATTAAAACATAATTAAATAGAAAAATAGCAATATCTGGTCAAAATGAGGGACGGTAGGTATACTTGTGTTGGGTATACAGTATATGGGTATGGGGGGCACAAAAATTTTGACAAATTTCTTGAGCAAAGAATAATACGATGCGGCACTTATAAATAATATGCGAGCTGATTAAAGGACGGAAATAACATATTCGGATTAAACGTATATTATCTTAGACGAGAACTAGAAAAATTCCTTAAGACGATGGGAGGAGACGAAGGCATGTATGGATATTTACTTGTCAAATCTTCATGGGTTTTGACCCAGTTGAGTATATCACAGATAGGAGGCATAGATGAGGGGAAGGTGTGGAATGTGGACGGAAGTTTAACGAAAGGTATATGGCCTGGCTGCGTTAAATTACCGACTGAATTTTATTTATATCTATGGTATAATCTATGTATAGACTTTGCACAAGTCATAGCACATAGCATACATCATAAGCAGCTTAACACGTCACAATTTCCTAGGATTATAAAGGTCTTACCAAAAACGGGCGATTTGCACAATAGAACACAATATAGACGTATATCCCTACTCAAGCAGGAGTATAACATTTTGAAATTATTGGCGAATAGATTGTAATGGACAAAACTCAGGTCCTGTGGTGTGCCAGAAAGATCGAGAATTAATAGTATTAATGTACAATCAATTATAATAATGTTGTATGGAATTTTGTACATTTGGCGTCTGGGAATAATGTCCTTTCCCCAAATGAAAAACCTAGACTGGTCCACAACTTTTGACCGTATTGATCACATTGGGACATATTGGATAGCACAGGTGTGTGACAGCAGAATGTAATGACTCGAATCTACATGCTTTATAAAGTCTCGAAGCTGTGGTTTGCATCAATAGGATTTTGTGTAAACCATTTTCAATTGAAAAGGGATATGTGCATCAGGGATGTCCCATTATCAATGTCTCCATGTTATCTTTCACGAACCCCTGAACCACTTTGCTGCTGCAGCACTATGTGGCACAGACTTCAGACTTCCTTTAATGAGGATTTTAATGTTTATTATTGACATCGAATGCAGGACAATTAAAAATTACAATATTTATGCTACTTTCTCATCACATTTTGGGTGTTGTGGAGAGGCAGGCCGGAAGGCTATTCGATATGCAAACTACCATAAGGCGGGATACTTTATAACTTTTCTGGTTGACAATTTACGCTCCCGGATAGCATAATACATTGTTTTACAGAAGATGTCATCAGCTATATCTAATATGGTAGTTTATTTGTAAAATAATTTGTGCATGTAAAGTATTTGTGCATGTAATCTTTAGTAAAGTATATTTTTACTGAAGATTACACAACTAAATGTAATGTGGTGTTTTATTCGTAAAGTAAGGCATGTAATCTTTAATAAAACTCTGTTTTACTGAAGATTACACCAACTAAATTCAATGTGGTGTTTTATTTATAACGTAAGGCATGTAATCTTTGGTAAAACTTAGTTTTATTACTCAATAAAACTTTGTTTTACTGAAAATTACACCAACTATATGTAATATGGTGTTTTATTTGTAAATTAAGTCATGTAGTCTTTAGTAAAACAAAGTTTTAATGAAGATTGCACCAACTATATATAATGTGTTGTTTTATTTTTAAAGTGAGGCACATAATTTTTAGTAAAACTTGGTTTTACTGATGATTGCATCAACTAAATGTATTGTGGTGCTTAATTTGTAAAGTATGGCAACCTTTGGTAAATCTTTACCTTTGGTACCATCCTTACCTTTGGTACCATCCTTACCTTTGGTACCATCCTTACCTTTGGTACCATCCTTACCTTTGGTACCATCCTTACCTTTGGTACCATCCTTACCTTTGGTACCATCCTTACCTTTGGTACTATCCTTACCTTTGGTACCATCCTTACCTTTGGTACTATCCTTACCTTTGGTACCATCCTTACCTTTGGTACCATCCTTACCTTTGGTACTATCCTTACCTTTGGTACCATCCTTACCTTTGGTACTATCCTTACCTTTGGTACCATCCTTACCTTTGGTACCATCCTTACCTTTGGTACTATCCTTACCTTTGGTACCATCCTTACCTTTGGTACTATCCTTACCTTTGGTACCATCCTCACCTTTGGTAAAACATTGTTTTACTGACGATTACACCATCTATATTTAATGTGGTGTTTTATTTGTAAATTAAGGAATGTAATCTTTAGTAAAGCATATTTTTTTCTGATGATTACGCTAACTAAATGTAATGTGGTATTTTACTTGTAAAGTAAGACATGTAATGTTTAGTAAAACCTTGTTTTACTGTTTTACTTTACTTTGTTTTACTTTTGCTTTAATTACATCAACTAAATGTAATGTGGTGTTTTATTTGTAAAGTGAGGCATTTACGGAATACAGTGAATTGTACATAATTTAATAAGGAGAAAAGGGAAGTGTAGAGAGGGCGGATAGTGAAGTGTCGCGGAGGAGAGCGACACTTCACTAGACACTAGACACTTCACAAGACACTATCATCTTGAATGGCCAGTTGGGCCATATTTTGTTGCTACAAGATCTGATTTTTATGAAAATGTATTGTGATGCTTGTTTTAGGAGGGGTCTGCTAATGGGTCTTGTATGATCATGGTGGGTTAGGCAGCCCTTTCTTTTCATGTTTGCGTTTGTAAGACGTACAAAATGCAACCAGTTGGGAGGTGAGGTTGCGCCCGGCTACGTCAGTGGTTGGGCAGGAATTGTCTTGGTTGTTAAGTAGAGCAAATTTGCTATATGTCGCTATTAGATTTTAGAGTGTCTGTGATTTTTACTATTTTTTTTACTGATTTTTATGGATTTTTGTTACTTTTTACCGAGTTAGTGATAATACGGCAACTTACAACTCCATAACAGCTAAACTACAATATATAATTTACGTTTCATAATTTGTTGGTTCAGATGTGTGTGTGTGTTTTTACCGGGATTAGAGTAAATATTTTTTTCTATATGAGCGTTGGAGGCGAGGGGGAGGGGGGAGTTGAGTGAGATAAACTTCCTCTCCCCATGTGAGTGAGATTAATTCCCCACTACCCACATGGGGGAGATTAGTTCCCACTCACCTGAGGGACTAATTACTCACACCAACACTCAACACGCCAGGTGGAGTCCTTACTCACCGGAGTATAATCCTCAGTCTCACTGATTTGGAAGAATCCTGTTTCAAAATACTGCCATTGGGTCAATTACTCATGCTAATGATCCTTCACGCTATTACTTCAAATAGCAATAAGGAATGTTTTCAATTATATCAAAATGAGTAATAGTTCTGTTTACGTAGTCAATGATATCGACGGTGATAATGCAGAAATAATTCAAATTACTATAGAAGTTCATTTTCGTTTCACACCGGAGCATGCGCTCGCAAGCATCTGTTTATGTGTACGTGTGTATATGTGTGTGTATTTATGTGTATGTGTGTGTGTGAATATATATGTATTCACCTAGTTGTGCTTGCGGGGGTTGAGCTCTGCTCTTTCAGACCGCCTCTCAACTGTCAATCAACTGTTTCTACTGTTATTTTTTTTTCCCAAACCCCACACACACACACCAGGAAGCAGCCCGCGACAGCTGACTAACTCCCAGGTACCTATTTACTGCTAGGGAACAGGGGCATAGGGTGAAAGAAACTCTGCCCATCGTTTCTCGCCGGCGCCCGGGATCGAACCCGGGACCACAGGATCTCGTGTCCAGCGTGCTCCGCTCGGCCGGCCGGCTCCCTCAGAGTATGTGTATGTGTGTGTATGTGTGTGTGTGTGTGTGTGTGTGTGTGTGTGTGTGTGTGTGTGTGTGTGTGTGTGTGTGTGTGTGTGTGTGTATGTGTGTGTGTGTGTATTCACCTAGTTGTACTCACCTAGTTGTGCTTGCGGGGGATGAGCTCTGGCTCTTTGGTCCCGCCTCTTAACCGTCAATCAACAGGTGTACAGATTCCTGAGCCTATTGGGCTCTATCATATCTACACTTGAAACTGTGTATGGAGTCAGCCTCCACCACATCACTTCCTAATACATTGCATTTGTCAACCTCTCTGACACTAAAAAAGTTATTTCTAATATCTCTGTGGCTCATTTGGGCACTCAGTTTCCACATGTGTCCGCTAGTGCGTGTGCCCCTTGTGTTAAACAGCTTGTCTTTATCAACCCTGTCAATTCCCTTGAGGATCTTGAATGTGGTGATCATGTCCCCCCTAACTCTTCTGTCTTCCAACGAAGTGAGGTATAATTCCCGTAGTCTCTCCTCGTAGCTCATACCTCTCAGCTCGGGTACTAGTCTGGTGGCAAACCTTTGAACCTTTTCCATTTTAGTCTTATGCTTGACTAGATATGGACTCCATGCTGGTGCCGCATACTCCAGGATTGGTCTGACATATGTGGTATATAATGTTCTGAAAGATTCCTTACACAAGTTTCTAAAGGCCGTTCTTATGTTAGCCAACCTGGCATATGCTGCTGCTGTTATCCTCTAGGTCTGGCTTGATATCAACCCCCAGGTCTTTCTCTCTCTCGGACTCTTGAAGTATTTCATCTCCCAAGTGATACCTTGTATCTGGTCTCCTGCTTCCTACCCCTATCTTCATTACATTACATTTGCTTGGATTAAACTCTAACAGCCATTTGTTCGACCATTCCTGCAGCTTGTCCAGGTCTTCTTGAAGCCTCAAGCTGTCCTCCTCTGTCTTAATCCTTCTCATAATTTTGGCGTCGTAAGCAAACATTGAGAGGAATGAGTCTATACCCTCTGGGAGATCATTTACGTATATCAGAAACAGGATAGGTCCAAGTACAGAGCCCTGTGGGACTCCACTGGTGACTTCACGCCAGTCTGAGGTCTCACCCCTCACTGTAACTCTCTGCTTCCTATTGTTTAGGTACTCCCTTATCCACTGGAGCGCCCTACCAGTTACTCCTGCCTGTTTCTCTAGCTTATACAACAACCTTTTATGGGGTACTGTGTCAAAGGCTTTCCGACAGTCCAAAAAAATGCAGTCCGCCCACCCTTCTCTTTCTTGTTTAATCTTTGTCACCTGATCGTAGAATTCTATCAATCCTGTAAGGCAAGATTTACCCTCCCTGAACCCATGTTGATGGGTTGTTACGAAGTCTCGTATCTCCAGATATGTCACTAGGTTTTTTCTCACAATCTTCTCCATCACCTTGCATGCTATACAAGTTAAGGACACTGGCCTGTAGTTCAGTGCCTCTTGTCTGTCACCCTTTTTGTATATTGCTACTACATTAGCCGTCTTCCATATTTATGGTAGGTCCCCCGTTTCCAGTGACCTACTATACACTATGGAGAGTGGTAGGGAAAGTGCTCCTGCACACTCTTTCAATACCGATGGCGAGATTCCATCCGGCCTAACAGCTTTTCTCACATCCAGCTCCAATAGGTGCTTCTTGACCTCATCTCTTGTAATTTCGAACCTATTCAAGGTCACCTGGTTTGCTGCCACCTCTTCTATCGCCGCGACATCTCCCTGTTCTATTGTAAAGACCTCCTGGAACCTTTTGTTGAGTTCTTCACACACCTCTTTGTCATTCTCTGTGTACCTGTCCTCGCCCACCCTAAGTTTCATCACCTGTTCCTTCACTGTTGTCTTCCTCCTGATGTAACTGTGTAGTAGCTTGGGTTCGGTCTTGGCTTTATTAGTTATATCATTTTCATACCTTTTCTCACCTGCTCTTCTCACACTGACATACTCGTTCCTGGTTCTCTGGTATCTCTCCCTACTTTCTGGTGTTCTGTTATTACGGAAGTTCCTCCATACCCTTTTGTTCTGCTCGTTTGCTTTCATACATTCCTTATTAAACTTATGAAAAAGTGTGTGTATGTGTGTGTGTGTGTACTCACCTAGTTGAACTCACCTAGTTGTGCTTGCGGGGGTTGAGCTCTGGCTCTTTGGTCCCGCCTCTCAACCGTCAATCAACAGGTGTACAGATTCCTGAGCCTATCGGGCTCTGTCATATCTACACTTGAAACTGTGTATGGAGTCAGCCTCCACCACATCACCCCCTAATGCATTCCATTTGTCAACCACTCCACGCCAACCACTTTGTGTGTGTGTGTGTGTGTGTGTGTGTGTGTGTGTGTGTGTGTGTGTGTGTGTGTGTGTGTGTGTGTGTGTGTACTCACCTAGTTGTACTCACCTAGTTGTGCTTCCGGGGGTTGAGCTCTGGCTCTTTGGTCCCGCCTCTCAACCGTCAATCAACTGGTGTACAGATTCCTGAGCCTATTGGACTCTATCATATCTACACTTGAAACTGTGGATGGAGTCAGCCTCCACCACATCACTTCCTAATGCTTTCCATTTGTCAACCACTCTGACACTAAAAAAGTTCTTTCTAATATCTCTGTGGCTCATTTGGGCGTTCAGTTTCCACCTGTGTCCCCTTGTGTGTGTGCCCCTTGTGATAATAGCCTGTCTTTATCTACCCTATCAATTCCCATGAGAATCTTGAATGTAGTGATCATGTCCCCCCTAACTCTTCTGTCTTCCAGCGAAGTGAGGTTCAATTCCCGCAGTCTCTCCTCGTAGCTCATACCTCTCAGCTCGGGTACTAGTCTGGTGGCAAATCTTTGAACCTTTTCCAGTTTAGTCTTATCCTTGACTAGATATGGACTCCATGCTGGGGCTGCATACTCCAGGATTGGCCTGACATGTGTGGTATACAAAGTTCTGAATGATTCTTTACACAAATTTCTGAATGCCGTTCGTGTGTTGGCCAGCCTGGCATATGCCGCTGATGTTATCCTCTTGATATGTGCTGCAGGAGACAGGTCTGGCGTGATATCAACTCCCAAGTCTTTTTCTTTCTCTGACTCCTGAAGGATTTCCTTTCCCAGATGATACCTTGTATTTGGCCTCCTGCTCCCTACATCTATCTTCATTACATTACATTTGGTTGGGTTGAACTCTAACAACCACTTGTTCGACCATTTCTTCAGTTTGTCTAGGTCTTCTTGAAGCCTCAAACAGTCCTCTTCTGTCTTAATACTTCTCATAATTTTGGCATCGTCCGCAAACATTGAGAGAAATGAATTTATACCCTCCGGGAGATCATTTACATATATCAGAAACAAGATAGGACCGAGTACAGAGCCCTGTGGGACTCCACTGGTGACTTCACGCCAATCGGAGGTCTCACCCCTCACCGTAACTCTCTGCTTCCTATTGCTTAGGTACTCCCTTATCCACTGGAGCACCTTACCAGCTACACCTGCCTGTCTCTCCAGCTTATGTACCAGCCTCTTATGCGGTACTGTGTCAAAGGCTTTCCGACAATCCAAGAAAATGTGTGTGTGTGTGTGTGTGTGTGTGTGTGTGTGTGTGTGTGTGTGTGTGTGTGTGTGTGTGTGTGTGTGTGTGTGTGTGTGTGTGCGGGAGGTAAGTTAGTTAGGTTAGATCCTTCTCATAATAACACCCCCAGTTCACTGGCTAACAGCGTTATCAATTTTGATGAGCTCAACCTTTTCTTAGTACTGAAACACCATTATGTCTTGTATTTATACAGCTCGGTAGATGATGTATTTTATCCTCAACTATCTACACCCCCGTCATCTACAGCCCGGTAGGTGATGTATTTTGTAACGTGAAGGGCTGTTTACGTTCTCTGTTTATAAAAATATATATATTTAGCCATGATCCCTCTTCTCTTGTCCCAGCCATATTCTTTCTTTTCTGAAGCAAACACATTCATCACTTGTCATTCTTTAGCAGGCATATTCATGTCATGTTTTTGTAGCAGCCATATGCATCACCTGTCAACCAACCAGTCAACCAGTTAACCAGCCAAGTTAGCTGCCACCTGAACAACACCTTACGGTTGTGCAATTACGTGTGACTGCATCTGAGTGATGATCAGCGTCAAATATCTTCGAAGCATCAGAAACAGAAGGACCAGTACAATAGACGCAGTGTAATAGACGCAGTATAATAGACGCAGTATAATAGACGCAGTGTAATAGACGCAGTGTAATAGACGCAGTATAATAGTCGCAGTATAATAGACAAAAGAGCCAAAGCTTAACCCCCGCAAACACAACTTGGTGGGTACACCTTCCTTGATGAAGGAGATAACACGATAATATTGTTTGTAAATAGTACTATTAGTACTAATAGTACTAAGTAATGGTTATGTCTACACTCACCCATAATAACATGGGATAGAAACCCCACACTTGTGTATTTGTGAGATTTTGATCAAGAAATTACACTTTTCGGTTTACTAATAACGGCGTCAATTCATTTAGTAAAAAAATAATATATGGCGATAGAGGCCAAACAGAAAAAATTGCAAGAAATGAAAAATAATTAAACGAAATCATAAGATAAATATCGAGCCATTAACGACGATGAATACATATTAAAACAAGAAAAATAAGAAAAAAAGTTAAGTATATGAAGAAGAACCAAGACAATATATAAAAAATACAAAAATATAAAACATTTCACATTTTTTTTTTTTTAATATTTAATTTACAGAGGAGAAAAAAGTCAGAGAAACATCCACACGTAAGCAATTCTAGGCATATCTTCCTCGGTGTTGTAAATGGTGTAAATCTCGAGATTTTTTTTTATATATGAACATGTTTACAAAGCAGTTCCCGGTGGCGAGCCAGAGCGAATAGCAGAAGATGGAGACACGAGTAAGAGAAGCTCTGGCAGGCTTTTGTTTCTCAGAGTCAGGACTGATGCTTTTGTGGGTGTGGGAGGGTGTGGGTGTGTGGGTGTTGGTGTGTGTGTGGGGGTGTGGGGTGTGTGTGTGTATTCACCTTGTTGTATTCACCTAGTTGTGCTTTCGGGGATTTAGCTCTGCTCTTTCGGCCCGCCTCTCAACTGTCAATCAATCTACTGTTACTACTATTTTTTTCACACACATCCTTAGGAAGCAATCCGTAACAGCTGTTTAACTCCCAGGTACCTATTTACTGCTAGGTAACAGGGACCTCAGGGTGAAGGAAACTCTGCCCATTTTGTTTCTGCCATAAGCTGGGTTCGAACCCGGACCCTAGGATAACGAGTCCAGAGCGCTGTCCACTCAGCTATCAGGCCCCACACATGCGTGTGTGTGCGCGTGGAACTCACATGGGAGTCACAGTGTGTGGAACTCGTATGGAACCAGAGCACACACACACACCTCACCATCTGCCAGAACAAACAGTCAAGAGTGTCCGAGAACCCGTAGTTCCAGAAGCACCCAGAGCTTCCCCCTGAGACCCCTCCCACCTCCCAGGGGAAATTTATGGATCATGTATGTGCTTTAGTGAAGGTGGGGGGGGGGGCGCAGAGCGGATGGGGGTGATGATAGAGGGGGGGATGAGTCAGGGCGGGAATGGGGGATAGTAGGAGTGACAGAGACTGAGTGAAAGGAGAAACCTTTGGGTGCAGATGGGATAGGTGAAGAGTTGTAGAGAGTGGGAGGTGGTCCTACGGTAGAGTGGGATTCGTTCTCGACTCACAATCAGACTTCCTGGGTTCGATCCCCGGAAGGGACAGAAATGCCTGAGCATGCTTCCTTTCACCTAATGCCTCGTTGGTAAGTCACGTAGGTATCTCGCTGATATCATGTGGATAACACACATAGATACGAGCTGGATATCACACGCATAACACCTGATTAGCACCTGAATAGTGTAAGAGATGGATAACACCTGAATAAAACCTGGATATAACCTGGATCACACATGAATCCCACCTGGATAACACCTGGATAATTCCTGATTAACGCGCATGGATAACATTTGCATATCACCTGCATAACACATGAATTATACCTGGATATCACCTTAATAGCACTTTGATGACGCCTGGATATCACTTGGATAATTCCTGGGTTATAGAACCGATTATCCAATTTTTGGGGGGATGAGGGGGGGGGGGCGTTCAAAGTTTACCAAAACAAGTTAATTAAAGTTTACCCTCAGCTTTTTTTTCCCCAACTCTCTTTCAAGTTTCTTTCAAGTTCTTTACCAAAGTCTCAAAAAATTTCACTTAATTTAATGTGGTCATTTAGCGTTCCCAAATCACTTTGAACCTCAAAAATTTCCCCATTTTATCATCTTGCTTCAGTGCCTTCTGAACTTGTATTGTCTCCCCTCGTTGTGTGAATGTATTGTTCCCTTGTAGTGTGTTTGTTAGGTGGTCTCGTAGTGTGTTTGTTAGGTGGTCTCGTAGTGTACTTGTCAGGTGCCCTCGTAGTGTGTGTGTTAGGTAGTGTGCACCAATATTAGAGGATGAAGCAGTGTTCGCCTCGTAGCACCATCGATTCATAACATCAGAGGAGTGTGGACGAACAAGAGCGAGAAATAATACCAAAGTGTAAACATAAGATACGGTAGAGCAAGAGGGGGATAATGAAAAGGAAGAAGGGAGAGGGGGAGGAGGAGAGAAGGAGAAGATAAGAGAGAAGGGTGGAAGAGAGACGCGCTTATATATGAACACAAGAGTCGTCTCTACCCACTCCCCCCTCCCCTCACCTGACCGTCTTTCCCTCCACACGCCATCCTCTCCTAACGCAACTTCCCCTTCCTTATACACCTCTTCTTCTTCCTATACACTTCTTCCTGTACACCTTAACTCCACACACTTCCCCTCCACATGCGCCCCCCCCCCCCCACACACCTGCCTCCCTCCACCTGACACCTGTGTGAGCCCCTAAACACTCACCTGTCCACACTTAGCTCACCAACATCTACACGCAAGTGTCCGCTAGTGGTGACACAATTGTCAAGAGGGAAGAAAGGCAGGAAATGTGGAAATGAAGAGGGGAAGAGGTGGAAGGGATGAAAGAGGCGGGGGGGGGGTGGAAGAAGGAGAGGATAGGAAGGGACAGGGAGAGAGAGGGTAGGCTCCACAGAAGAATAAGCTCCCATTTGGAACATTTGGAGAGCACATTTGCATTACCTCGGCTGGGCCCAGCAGGAGAATGCATAAAGGCATCGTTAATTCTCCAGTTCTTCTGTTTTACCCAAGATAGTATTTTTGGTCGCTGTGTCTCACGCTGGTCTGAGGCCTTCTCTTTTTGTCTGTTGTTATTAGTATTGTTAATTTTAATATTATTCACAAAGATCAATCACATTAACGTGGCTGCATCAATCCCCGGCATCAATCGGCGTTCAATCCCCGATTGTCCAAGTGGTTGGGCACCATTCCTTTCCCCAGTCCCATCCCAAATCCTTATCCTGGCTCCTTCTCAGTGTTATATAGTCGTGATGGCCTGGAGCTTTCTTCTGATAGTTCCCTTCTTCTTCACCTTGTCTGCTATTTGTGTATATGCATGGCAGAATCACTCCCTCTCTTCACGGGTTATTCATGCCCATGCCACCTCTTGGGTGGCTTAATCTTCTCAGTCAATCATTCTCTCTCTCTCATTTTAAACAATTCCAGCTCTTTCTCTTTTCCTCTCCCACTTTCCATCAGCCTCATTGTCTCTCACCCACACTTTCTCTTCCCTACTCTCCTCCCTCATGCTCTCTCTCCATCACTAAAGAACATATACCAGGACAGACAAACACAAATCCTAACGTTTCTCTACAATTATTAAATACTAGAGAGTGGGCTGTTAAAAACTGGGACAGGTCAGATAACTGATAACATATAAGAAATTGCTATTTTAAAATGAATTGTTTCTATGCATTTACTGCACAATGGGTATAAATTAACTTGATAAGGATGATTTCGGGGCTTAATTTACACTCTCTACAAAGACGAAGAGAATGTAAATAAGGGTTTACAAGTATTAACACAATATAAAAAGAAACAGTGGATTTGAACTGGATTCTTTTAGATTCATCAAAGAACTGGGTAAATACTGGTTTGGAAACCAGGATTTTAAATTATGGAACAAATTTCCAAGTGACATAATAGGTGATGTCATCACAGTGTTATTTCAAGCGTAATTTAGACATGTTTCAAACGTGTGTGTGTGTTTCAAGTGTAGTGTTTCTAACGTAATTTAGACTTGATTATGGATTTTGGGTGGATGTAAATAGAAGCTGTGAAGGATGAGTCAATTGGTTGTCTGTTGTTTCTTTATTAATAATTTTATATTATCCTCTGTCCCTTAATCTCCTCATTCACTATCACATCTCTCTCTCTTTCTCTCTCTCTCACCCTCTCGCGTCTCCATCTCTGGGCGTCATTACTGCCCCATTGTCTTACCATTTTCCAAGCAATCATGTTCCATTCATCTTTCCTTATATCAGTCAAATGGCAAGCCTGACGCAAGGTAAAATATTAGCTCAGTGGAGAGAGTCTGTGTTTGGGAGAGGACAATTTGCATCTTGCTTTCTCTCTCTCCTTAGTATGCCAAAAGTGTGACAAATAAATGAAGATTGTGAAATAAGAAAATTTGAAGAGGAATCACTGAGTCACCAGAAGCCGAAGACTCAGCATACATCTGGTAAAATGAGTTCGGTCTAACACCCTCACATGAGTATCAAAATGGGTGATGATTATGACGAACAGTTTCGAAGGAATTGGGTCATGTTTAGCTCATTGTATTACATTTACTTAGAAAATATCAGTGGATGCAGTGGACCTGGTCCGCCCTCCAATTTGGATTATTTTTAATAGTGTCGGTAAAGTGGAACAACTTTTACACTGGAAAACCCAATTAATTCAAACTGGATTCTCATTCGTACCCTGGATTTGAATTCTTTTATTTTTTTTAGCTATATATAATGTTTGTTCGACGATGTGGGTCTGACGCTTGGGGCTAGTCTCTCCAAACTTTGCAGGGTGACTGGTCGATGTTCGGGGATGGTCATAGGGAAGTTGGAGTCGACCTCTATACTCCTCAGTTTTCATTAAATTGCAAATGATACTAATTTCCCATCACGCCAAATGAAAGACACTATTCTCACTAAGATTATAAGGATGAAGAGAAAGTAGTGAGGAGCAGAGAAAGGGTGAAGGGTAGGGATGGTCGAGAGGAGTTAGGAAGTTTGTGATGAGTAGGGAAGGAGAGGAAATGAGGGGGAGAGACAAAGAAAGGAAGGGTACTGATGGGAGTGAAAAGGAAGGGTAGTTGGTGATGAATTGCGAAGATAATGGGCAAAGATGATGGTGATAATGGGCAAGGAAGATGGTGATGATAGGCATTCAGCAGGTCGTGAGTTGAAGTCACCCCCACTGCCGGAAAATGAGTTTCATTTATATATCACGAAATTGTGATTTCATTATATATATTATATACATGCATTTATTTGTAAAACCTTTCTACTTTCGAAGTTGTAAATAGCAATTTGGTAGTCAGTTGGCGCTATTGGACGGCCACAGGTGCAATAGACACTTAACTACTGACCTGCTGACGAGCCATTAAACCTGAGATAATGAGCCAATTTGCATCTCTCACAACACCTTCCCTCTCCTCTCTCTTTCTATCTCTCCCTCCTTACCTCCTTCCTCTCTCTCTCTCTCTCTCCCTCCTTACCTTCTTCCTCTCTCTCTCTCTCTCCCTCCCTATCTCCTTCCTCTCTCTCTCTCTCTCTCTCTCTCTCTCTCTCTCTCTCTCTCTCTCTCTCTCTCTCTCTCTCTCTCTCTCTCTCTCTCTCTCTCTCTCCCACTTCCCGGTAAAGAACACTCTGAGACACTTATACCAAACAATCGGGTCGTCACCCAGTTAGGATCACTCGCTGTCGAATGGACAACAAGGAGAATATAAAGTGAGATAACAAGAAATAAAAATTAATGTGAATGTAAAACTTCTTCAGTGTTCCTGCCGTCAGTTACTGCAACGTGGTAGTTGATGTAGTTGTTGAAGCTGTTTCAGTACTTTATATATATATATATATATATATATATATATATATATATATATATATATATATATATATATATATATATATATATATATATATATATATATATATATATTGTTACGATAATCTCCTTCAAGAGAGATTTGGCCTGCTCTTTCCTATCATCATGTTACTTCAGTACATCTCCAACATCTAGATACTACAAGCAAGTGTAAAACGTATTAAGTAAAATACGTTTCTGCCAAGCGCATACGTATCAGACACTCGCTCTCCACTTCCCCCCTCCATCTTCGTCGATCACCAAACCACCACTTCCAGCCAGCCCACTTCTGATTGGTGAATCGACGTCTGCACCTCTGCACTTCAGCACCATCTACATAGCCAATGACTGAGCATGCACAAGCCATTGGATTTAGAATATCCTGTGCTCTCAAAGTTGACACAACCATCTGATATACGCTCTGTGTATTAGTGGATGTTCTCAGCCAGCACTTTATTCTCAGCACCTGTTAATTTATTTTTTGTCTTTATTCGTTTTAGAGTAACGTCACCACTGATTTATTTTTTGTTATTTTTTGACTTTATAATCTTGTTTGTTTACACTGAACATAGCCAAGGGATTGTCTTTGTTCATATTTTCAAGTTAATTAAAGTTTCTTTGTTCATACTATTTGTTTTGCGTGTTTTCCCTTACTTTACCACAGAAGACAACAGCCAAGCAGTCAACTTTTTTTTTGTAAATGTGATTGGCATTGACACCAGCCATTCAGAGGACTGCCGAACACCTACACTTTTTTCCATCACATTTATGGGGGCCTGTCTGGGAGAGTGCCATTATATTTAATGGGGGCCTGCCCTAGGAGCCTCACTCAGGTACTAGTACTAGAACATCAATTTTTGGTAAGTGTACTTGGCTTTGATACAGTTGCTTTTCAATATTTTCATAACTTTTAATATTTATATGGTGCTGTGTATTTTGTGCATTTCGAGGGTAACATATTGTGAGTGTTGGATAACTGTGGATTACGTGGTGACTGGAGGTCTAAGTCATTCTCTTAATTGGTCATCCCTCCCTCAGTGTTATTACTCGTGTATTCCACCCCTTTTGTCCTTAGGATATCTCTCAAATTCAGACAGATCATCATTTTGGTATCCTGGTACTTTGATTTGTCTTCGGGCCACGCACCCTATCTTCTGCATTCCGAGCAAAGGAGGATACAGAGGGCCATGGTTCCTCTTGCACGGACTACGCTGTTGAGTTGGGACCTTAACAGCAGTTCTCATCACCAGTTGACACTCGCACCCCTATACGTCTGTCAGAGATGATATTTACTCAGGTAGGGAATTAGCTTTTTTTTCAGAGCACACGGAACGCAAATTCTGTAAGTATCATATAATTAAGTGGGAAACCCCTTGCTTCTGTCCTATAGAGACCCGGCAAGGTATCCCTACATTCTTGGACTACCTTATTCACTTTTGAAACAATTAAATGTTTCATTTGTTTTAGAAACTATCGGTTTCATTTATTTAGTAGGACTTTCTTGCCCTTATTCTCTTATATTGAGTACCGGGTAAAAGGTTTCCTGCGATTTTGATTGACTAATCATTTACCATCTAATATTAATTAACGTTAATTGTTAACGATTGAATTTCCACAGGATAGTTACCAGTTGCCACGTCAGCCTGTTACTGACACTTATAATATCACAGGTATATTCGTTGTACATTTATTTGCTATTTCAAAATGTTTCGTCTCTCAGCATTTCGTAGTGATCCAGCCAGTGAAGTAGGGAATTTAATTCGTGCCAAGAGGACCGAATTACAAACTCTAGCACACGAATATCAACTAGATGTTCCCCATGGAACCAACAAGAATGAGTTGCACAATATTATCCTGGACCACCTCTTAGATGAAGGAATTATGATGATGCTCACGAAAACTAATCTATTGCAGATCGGCATGCTCTGGCAGCTATGAAGTTAAAGCTCGAACTAACGAAGGTAGAGCGTGAACGCCAAAAAGAAGCTCTACAACTTGCTAATGCCGAGCGGGACCAAGAGAAAGAAGCTCTCCAGATAAAGAAAGGAGAGGCTGCCCTAAAGAAAGAAGAACAGGAACGTGAGGCTGCCTTACAACGTGAGCGTGAACGGGAACAGCTAGAAGCAAGAAAACGTCACCTGGAGATTCAACGTGAGCACGATAAGAAGCAAACTGAGAGTGTTCTAGCATATCGTCAACAAGAACTCACCTTGGAAACTACACAATACACTGAGCGCCAACAAGCTACAGCTAATCTCCCAGTAAGCTTCAATGTCTCCCATGCAAGTATGTTAATGCCACCATTCGTTGTGACAGAGATAGATGTGTTTTATACTACTTTTGAGGCCCTAGCTAAAAAACTTAGCAGGCCTGAAGATCAATAGTCTATCCTTCTCAGAGTGCATCTCACAGGTAGATATGCGATTACTCTCATTACCTTGGCATTAGAGAATGACTACCAGACCCTGAACCAAGCAGTTTTAGAAGCCTACCTTCTCTCCACCGAAAGCTACAGACGAAAGTTCCGTGATTATCTAAAGGCAAGTACCATCACCTTTTTAAAATTTGCCAATACTAAGAAAAGATATTTCATGAAATGTCTGGAAGCAGCACATGTCTCTGCATTTTCAGAACTCGTCAACCTCATTCTAGTTGAGGAATTCTTTAGACGTGCTCCCCCTTCCATCTGTTTATATTTAGCAGACAAAGAAGAAACCGACTACATCAGATGTGCGAAGTCGGCTGACACCTACAGCCTTATACACCGGCTAACACCTGACCCACCTTCCAGTAAGAAGTCTTGGTATAGTTATGACAAAGTGAGTACCGATCAAGCGAGCTCTCGATTGTATTGCAAGCTCTATGGACATACAATAGATAATTGTGGAAAAGCCCAATACAAAGGCTATAGTGAAACTCCTAAACCCAAACCGACTCCTCCTAAGTCAGGTAAGCCTGTGATGAATGTTGGTGTTCCTGTTAATGATCTTTCTCTCTTCAGCAAACACCGGTATCCTGGAACTGTCTCTGCCAGCAGTACAGATTCGGAGGGACGTTTCAAATTGAAGATCTTGAGGGACACAGCTGCTCTTCAGTCAATAATATTGAAATCGGCTGTGCCTAACATTACCTACACCGGGGAAACCGTCCTTATCACTGACCTCACTGCTACCACTCCGTATCCACTCGCCAGAGTCCACCTGGATTGTCCTTTCGTGACCGGTGAAGTCCAAGTCGTTATCAGGGAAAAGCCTTTTCCCATGTCTGGAGTGCAACTTCTCCTGGGCAATAACTTGGCCGAGGATCTGCAGCTTTCCAACCTGATCATCATGGACAAACCCCAGGTATGTGACTCTGTAGTGGACAACCCCATCTTAAAGTATGTTCCAGCAGAGGTCCAAGAAAATGATGAAGTTTCTTCTCCGGTTTTGGTGACCACCCGTGTGCAAGCTGCACGCCCGCAACCAGCCGACTCTACTGCAACCGCTGTCCCTCAAGACCATCAGAAACTACCACCAAATCTTACTATGTTGGAGTTCCGTAAGTTACAGAGGGAGGATCCTTCATTAACACCATTATTCTTCCAGGCTGAGACTGAACCTGACAGTATCCCTGGGTGCTTCCTAGAGAATCAGTTGCTCTACCGAAGGTACAGACCCAGTAAGCTGATGGAGGATGACGATTGGACTAATGTCGACCAACTAGTGGTTCCCACCAGCCTACGGCCCGATATTCTATACCTGGCCCACGGAGCACTTTCTCACTATGGTTTTAACAAAACCTATCATGGAATCAGACAAGACTACTACTGGCCAGGTATGGTTAAAGACGTCAAAAATTACGTACACCATTGTCATATATGTCAGATGGCAGGAAAACCTAACATCCCGATTCCCAAGGCTCCTTTAATTCCTATCCCGGTGCCTGCGGAACCTTTCCACAGACTCATCATAGACTGTATTGGTCCTTTACCCGGACCAGTTCTGGCAACGCTTACATACTAACCATCCTATGTCCAACCACCAGATTCCCCAAAGCAGTTCCTGTAAAGAACATTACGGCTGCTACAGTGGTGAAACAACTATTGAAGATCTTTACCCAATACGGATTTCCTCGGGAGATTCAAAGCGACTGTGGCACTAACTTCACCAGTGATCTCTTCAAGAAGACACAGGAAGAATTCAACATCACTCAGGTATTGTCCAGCCCCTATCATCCTGCTTCACCGGGTTCTCTTGAACGTAGTCACCAAAAGATTAAATCACTCCTAAAGAAATTTTGCAATGTAACCATGAAAGACTGGGATAAATAACTTGACATGTGTATTTTCAGAAGTCTCCCAAATGAGTCTCTAGGAGAATCTCCTATTGAGATGCTCTACGGACGTAAGTGCCGTACTCCTCTTAAAGCTTTTAAAGACTCTCTACGTAATGCCACCTTCAGTGACCCCCAGAATGTGCCCCAGTTTCTTCAAAACTTAAAGCACATTCTAGAGAGAGTACGTAAATTTGCTAATGACAATCTATTGAAAGCTCAAGATAGGATGAAGATTCATTTTGACAAACGCAGCAAAATCAGGAAATTTAAACCAGGAGACTTCATGTTGGCATATTTTCCGATCCCAGGTTCTCCAATGCAAAATAAGTTTTCAGGACCCTACCGCATCAAGGAGTGACCACAACTACGTTCTTGAGACTCCAGATAGGCGCCAGAGGATCCAGTTTATTTTTTTGATTTGTTAAAAGGCTATTACTAAATAAGCCTAACAGAGAGAGCTAAGGAAATATCTGCCTTCACCACTCCTTTTGGCCTATACAGATATGAACGCCTTCCTTTTGGACTGTGTAACGCCCCGGCCACCTTCCAGCAAGCTGCCGACCGCGTCATCTACGGCCTAGATCACACCTACGCCTACTTGGACGACATCGTTGTGGCAACCAACACCTGGAGCGAACATCTGCTCCAGCTGCAACGATTGTTAGCCAAGCTCCTGACAGCCGGCCTTACCATCACCTTAGACAAGTCCACCTTTGCCAAAGGTAGAGTGCTTTATCTGGGTCATGTGATAGGGAGTGGCAGCATAGCTCCATTAACAATTCACACTGAAGTCATTCAGCATTACCCACAAACTACGACCAGGAAGCAGCTCCTGCGCTTCCTTGGACTTGCTTCTTACTATCGTAGGTTTGTGAAGAATTTTAGTACGGTAGTGACACCATTGAATAATCGGACCAGCCCCAAGCAATGGTATCATTGGACCATTCAACAGACCGTTGCCTTTGAACAACTTAAATCTCTGCTATATTCTGATCCCATTCTCGCCTCTCCAGATATTACGAAGCCCTTCATCATCAATGTCGACGCCAGTGGTACCGGCATCGAGGGCGTCCTACTGCAACAACGAGGCGAGGAGGTTCTTCCTGCCAGCTACTACAGCTACAAGTTGAAGACCCATCAAAAGAACTACAGCATCATAGAAAAGGAACTTCTCTCCATCGTCCTGAATCTGCAACATTTCGAACCTTACCTACAGGAGAATCGGTCTATTACCATCTACTCGGACCTCAATACTCTAAGGTTCCTACAACAGGCCCAATTCAGCAATCAACGTCTTCTACGCTGGGCTCTGTACTTGCAGATTTTTATTCTGGAGATCTTCTACATCAAAGGTTCGGACAACATCATAGCCGACGCCCTCTCCAGAGTCTACGAGGTAGAGACAACTACTCCTACCTCTACACCAGCCACTGAAGTAACTTAACCCATAAGAGCAGGCTTCGGGGGAGAGCTGTTACGATAATCTCCTTCAAGAGAGATTTGGCCTGCTCTTTCCTATCATCATGTTACTTCAGTACATCTCCAACTTCTAGATACTACAAGCAAGTGTAGTACATATTGAGTAAAATACGTTTCTGCCAAGCGCATACGTATCAGACACTCGCTCTCCACTTCCCCCCTCCACCTTCTTCGATCACCAAACCACCACTTCCAGCCAGCACGCTTCTGATTGGTGAATCGACGTCTGCACCTCTGCACTTCAGCGCCATCTACATAGCCAATGACTGAGCCTGCACAAGCCATTGGATTTAGAATATCCTGTGCTCTCAAAGTTGACACAACCATCTGATATATGCTCTGTGTATTAGTGGATGTTCTCAGCCAGCACTTTATTCTCTTTACTCACTTTATTCTTAGAGTAACGTCACCACTGTTTTATTTTATGTTATTTTTTGAATTTATAATCTTGTTTGTTTGCACTGTACATAGCCAAGGGATTGTCTTTGTTCATATTTTTAAGTTAATTAAAGTTTCATTGTTCATACTATTTGTTTTGCGTGTTTTCCCTTACTTTATCACAGAAGACAACAGCCAAGCAGTCAACTCTTTTTTTGTAAATGTGATTGGCATTGGCACCAGCCATTCAGAGGACTGCCGAACACCTATACTTTTTTTCCATCACAATATATATATATTATATATATATATATATATATATATATATATATATGTCGTACCTAGTAGCCAGAACGCACTTCTCAGCCTACTATGTAAGGCCCAATTTGCCTAATAAGCCAAATTTTCATGAATTAACATATTTTCTCAAATTTTTTTCTTATGAAATAATGAAGCTACCCATTTCATTATGTATAAGGTCAATTTTTTGTTATTGGAGTTAAAATTAACGTAGGTATATGACCGAACCTAACCAACCCTACCTAACCTAACCTAACCTATCTCTATAGGTTAGGTTAGGTAGCCGAAAAAGTTAGGTTAGGTTAGGTTAGGTAGTCGAAAAACAATTAATTCATGAAAACTTGGCTTATTAGGCAAATTGGGCCTTGCATAGTAGGCCTAGAAGTGCATTCTGGCTACTAGGTACGACTATATATATATATATATATATATATATATATATATATATATATATATATATATATATATATATTAGTATATTTTGGTAGCAGTCTTTCCTGTAGACATATATTATTAAATATGACCGAAAAAGTAAGATTAATAATTCTAACACGAATTTTTTCAATCTTTCGTACATTTCTTTTCACTGTTGGAGGTAATTCAAAAATCAATTCTCCAAAATTCATTTTTATTTCTAGTCTGACACGACACTTGAGCGCGTTTCGTAAAACTTATTACATTTTCAAAGACTTTACACATACACAACTGAATAGAACTTGCATATCTCCGATTTGTTTATATCTACATTTGAGTGAGGTGGATGGGGTGAGGTGGTATTTAATAGGGTATTAATTTCATCAACACAAGACAGAACACGAAAAATGGGTATTGAAATGGAAGTGATTGTAGAAAGCATATTGGTCCATATTTCTTGATGCTTCTATATTGGAGCGGAGTCTTGAGGTGGGTAGAATATAGTTGTGCATTAATTGGCTGTTGATTGCTGGTGTTGACTTCTTAATGTGCAGTGCCTCGCAAACGTCAAGCTGTCTGCTATCGCTGTATCTATCGATGATTTCTGTGTTGTTTACTAGGAATTCTCTGGCGATGGTTTGGTTGTGGGAAGAGATTATATGTTCCTTAATGGAGCCCTGTTGCTTATGCATCGTTAAACGCCTAGAAAGAGATGTTGTTGTCTTGCCTATATACTGTTTTTTTTTTAGCTAACAGTCCCCAAGTGGGCATTTGAAGGCATAGACGACGTTGGTCTCTTTTAAAGCGTTCTGCTTTGTGTCTGGAGAGTTTCTCATGGCCGTTTTTCTGGTTTTATAGTGAAAAGAAATGTACGAAAGATTGAGAAAATTCGTGTTAGAATTATTAATCTTACTTTTTCGGTCATATTTAATAATATATATATATATATATATATATATATATATATATATATATATATATATATATATATATATATATATATATATATATAACCATAACCATCTTTGTAACCTATATGTAACTCCTTTTTTGTAACAAAGTTCAAATAAAGCAAATATATATGTGTACATACAAAAGAATGGGAGTGGTAGAAGATAATATTAGTGTTCAGTGAGAAACCACAAGGTCTCCTCTGAATACTTTTTATTTTCTTCTCCGAGGCTATGGGTCCCCACATTGGCACCAGAGGTGGTACCCTCACAAACTTATATATATATATATATATTGTCACGTGGGGGTGGGCGGTCCGGGGCTCTGCTAACACTTAACTGCTAGGGGCTCAAAAGGCCCAAATACTCAGCCCCTCCGACTCCCGGGATTCACCGGAGTCTCCTTGGTCACACAAGATAGGACCAACAATGCCCACCTCCGCAGGTCTTTGCTTCCACCACAAAAGGGGGTGCCACTGATTCACCCTGGAAGCCCTTCAGTCAAACACGGGGAAACTGCTGTTAACAGTTCCGGCCTAGACCCGTGGGGGAGTGAAGGAAGACTCAGGCTTACCTTATAACCATAACCTCCCTGAGCCTTGCCTGCCAGACAAAAAAAGGTTGCAGGAACTCCTTTCCCGCCTGTCTTCTCTATCTTCCTCTTAGCAAGGTCGCCAGCTGGGTTATTATATCTGCACCCCAGCAATGCAGTTCAGTGGGTGTATTATATATTGTTTGTAGCCAGAAATGTATGCTCATAGAGAAATATCATAAATGGAGGCACACTCAAACACAGTAATAAAATGTGTGGATTTACTGATGCAAATTACATGAACACACACACACAATCACAAGTAATACATGAATACGGAAATATGGATAATGAGTCTGGAGATCGTCAGCCTCTTCTTCCACGACCTCCAACCCTCCTTCAACTGGGCAGAAAGACAGGAGTCTCACACTCTCACAGGAGGGCCTCTTCACCACGTCGGCGCCTCTTCTTCACTGTCCTGCCATCCATACACACTGTCCTCTCTGACAGTCCTGGACACAAGCTGCCTTGCAGCCTATTCTACTATTAAAGTAATAAAGTCTTGCTGCCACGTACACAAGTAAATATTGTGGCCTAACTAGCCTACTCATACAAGGGGTAATGGGAGGGAAAAATGATCTACCTTACATTCCTGGCTCACGACGCCTGTCCCTCGATGGTGTGAGGTTCCCACGCTTCCTTGGGTCGATCCTTGACGATCCAGGACGTTCCACAGGTCCTCAGGTGTCGTGGAGCCTTCGCGTCGTCGCCGTTCCAATCCCTGAGATTCAGCTGCCCCAATCCTGGTTCATCGATGGGCGCTGAGCTGATCACTATTTTTCCCCACACTCGCCTCTCCCACAAGGCGTTGCTCCTTGTCCTAGGCACGGTGTCGTACTTCCAAGATTCTCAGTGGATGTGACCCCAGTCACAGCTAGGCCTGCCCGCCCACCTTCCAGACCTCAACGTCCAGCCAGCGGCGCCGCCCAGCGTCGTCGCCGACTATTTTCCAAGTTTGGCACTTCTCTGCTCACTGAACTTGGTTCCTCTTTTGCTTCCCAGAAGCGCAGGGTCTCCAATAACTATGATGGGCTGCGATGGCCAGCTCAATCCACTGAACAAGGCTTGCAGAGCCTCCAATCCTTGAGAGCAGACCGAGGCGCGTCCTGTCGCTTCCACGGTCAGAATAACTCTGACGTTGGCGCCGCCCAGGGCACTCGGTGACGTCATGGCGGGCCCTGATTGGTCGCCCGCGACCTACGTCGGCCAATCCGCGATCGGCAATGTCCCTTCCAAAAGGTCATATCTGCCGTAGGGGATACTGTTTCATTTTATAACAGGGCGCCAATTTTCCTTTATTTACAACTTATAATATAACTTCCTTCCCTTAACTGGCAGCCGGTCTGGTCGCCACATATATCATTAGACTCCCTGAACCTCAGAGAATCAGTAGGGAGAGCTGATATGACTCTTTAAGCCGGCAAACGAAAGAAATAGGAGAGGGCACCGTAACATACCCCTCCCCTTAAAATAAGAGTCATATCGGAAGAGCAGCACTCAAGAGGGCAACCTATACTCTTGCTCCCTCCGTTCCTGAAGTGTCACTCCTCCAGTTGGCGATGTGGCTCGTTCCACCTTGCCAGTCACTTGTCTCATTATATCTCCACCTCGCATAGGACCGGGTGTGATGGGTGTTCCCTGAACACCTACAAGAAATCCTCTCTCCGTGGCTACGAGTGTACTCCCACGGCTCGTTACCACTGTAAGATTCAGTGCATGCAGCGCCTCCACCGCGTCGTGCACTCCGAGATAGTCTTGCACTTCCACTGCGTCCTACAGGTACTCCATGTTTCCTCTCATAATCTCCTCTTCGCCAATCTTCTCTCTTCTCGGTTCCTCTTCTCCCATAGGTGCGTTGTCTCCTCACAGTGGCACTTGTAACCTGTACTCCATCCAGCAGCTTCCTCTCTTCCACACTAGGCTTTTGCGATGGCCCAATGCCCCTCTGGTTAGGCTGGCGCCTACCCTGGGTGTACCTATTCCCTGCTTTCTTCGTATTGCCTTTCCTATACCACTCGCTCCTTCGTTCCCGACGAACATCTTCACTCCTCCATGAGATTCTCTTCCCTGCAGACGTCTTCTTCGGTTCGTGGTTGGGCTCATCCACCTCCCTGTGGCTCACCTCACCACGGTGGTTCATCTTGCACCTACCACTATTCATCTGGCCGGCATAGGGTGCACTGCGTCGTGGTTCCTCCACTCTGCCCCTCACTGCCGTTCGCTCATCCACTGAGCTTACTTTATTCACGTTTCTGTATGGAGGGAGTGCGGTCTGCAGCCTCTTCACCGCCCCAGGCGTTTGAACAGCTGCTCCTCGCCACTCCTCCACACGCATCATCAGGCTTAGTCGGAGGTCCCCGTCGGGGTTTTCCACAACCTCCGACGACCTCTCTGCACTCTCGCCCTCGTTGTCGTCGTCTCTGGCGACGTTTTCCCTGGCGAAGTCGGCTTCCTCACCACCATCTGGAACGACCGATACCTCACCTGGCAGGGTTGTACCGCTGCTTGCAACATAGGCACCCCTGGCCCAATCGGGTTGTATCCTGCCTCCTCCGAGGTCATTACCCAGCACCATCTGTACATGCTCTAGGGGTAACTTAGGGGCTACAGCTACTATAGCTTTCTCGACTCCGCAGTCGGCAATCAGCTGTACTTCGTGAAGTGGCAACCTGTATTCCTCCCCCACACTGCGTATCCTCACCACTCCCACAGGTGAATCATTAAATTCCTTGGGGAGAATACTCCTGGTCACCATACTTATGTCAGCACCCGTATCTCGAAGCACGGCAACCTCCACTGGGTCTGACTTTCCAAACTTCACGTTGGCCCCGAAAACGAAGGGATGTTCACCCAACTTCATTTCCCAACCATTCACGTTGGGTCCACTATAATATGGGGTGTGAACAAACACTCTCTCCTCTTCCAACATTAATCCTACATTCCTTTGGTGCTCCTCACACTCGCGGGCATAATGTCCTCTCACACCACAGTTGTAGCATCGGCCACCTCCCCTGGGCGGCCACTCGCTAGTCACTCTGGCGGTACCACTTGCAGACGTCCCCCTGGGTCCTCCTTGGACTCCTTGTCGTCGTATCCGGGACTGCAGCACTTGCTCCCGAGTTAGGTCCACTGCTCACAGCTTGGGGCTTCCTCCCCGCGTCTCTTGAGCTCTTGAACCACGTTACTTCATCGGGCACACTACTCTTGGGAAAGTCCCCACCCGTCCTCGCTCCTCCTGAACTCCTAAGGTTCCCTCCCGACCTGGGGTAAGGCGAGTGTCTGGGCGGCCCCTCCCTCCTGATATGTAGTGCCTCCTCCAGCATGTCGGCTCGGTCCGCTGCAGCCTTCAGGTCCTTAATACCTGCTTCTCTCACCCTTACTCGCAACTCAGGATGGAGCACCGACATGAACTTCTCCATCACTATCAGTCGTTTGATATCATCCACCGACTCCGCTTCCTCCGCCTTCAACCATCGTAGGAATTTCCGTTCCATATCCCTGGCGGTCTCGGCGTAAGTCTTTCCCGACGCTCTTGTACACACTCTGAACCGCTTCCGGTACATCTCCGGAGTCAGCCGGAATGAGTGGAGAACCGCATTCTTAATCGCGTCATAACTTGTACACTCCTCTAGGTCCAGCATGTTATAGGCTTCCCGGGCCTCACCAGTCAACCTGCCCTGGACCAGAGCAGCCCAATCATCTTCCGGCCACTCCTTCAGAGTTGCTATCCGTTCAAAGTGTTCGAAGAACGCCTCAGCTTCTTGTGGTTCGAACGTAGGTAAGTCATGTTCCCTTACCTTGAGGTCATCCCGCCGTGCAGGTAGTGAGGGCAGACCACGTTCAACGCGACGCAATTCGACTTCTTTCTTTGCCCTTATCTCCTCCAGTCGCAGTTGTCTCTCTCCTTCTTCCCGCTGCAGCCGAGCTTCTCACTCCTCTCGCTGCAGCTCAGCCGCACGTTCCTCTCGCTGCAGCTCAGCCGCACGTTCCTCTCGCTGCAGCTCAGCCGCACGTTCCTCTCGCTGCATTTGCGCTTCTATCTCCTCTCGTCGCAGCTGGGCTTCCAGTTGCATCTTCATTATTTCCAGTTGCAGGCTCCTCGTACTACAGCTGGACCTTCCACTGCTCCCATGTTCACTGTGAATTCTCTCAACACTGGTAGGCGCTTGGGGAGGCCCTAGTCGGGACGGTTCACCTTGCGACGGCTCTCCTCGGGACGGCTCCTCTTGAGATGGCTCCTCTCCCGTCGCTTCCTCTCGAGCTGTGAGTTGTGCCATGATCTCTATCCTTCGCTCCGCTACCTTAGTCGTCCTCAACCTGATCCCAAAGTGGTTTGCCACTTGTTGGAGCTGGGCCTTGGTACACTCTTCCAAAATTCTCTCGTCCCTTGTGTCAATAAATTTCTTTACTTTGTCTTCCTCCATCTCTATATCATCAAGCATACACTACAGCACAGACAAGTTAGTAGGCACTAATTTCACCGTTTCAGCCCCTTAGCTGGTTGAGTAACAGTACCACCGAATTCACTGGCCACACTGTATTAGTACCCTGGCAACACTTGTCTTGAAATTTGGTCCACACTGTAGCTTGATCCACGCTTCCTGGCGAAGTTCCCAGTTCTTGGCTACTGGGGTTCGAATCCTGGCGAGGTCGCCAGTTCTCTTGTCACGTGGGGGTGGGCGGTCCGGGGCTCTGCTAACACTTAACTGCTAGGGGCTCAAAAGGCCCAAATACTCAGCCCCTCCGACTCCCGGGATTCACCGGAGTCTCCTTGGTCACACAAGATAGGACCAACAATGCCCACCTCCGCAGGTCTTTGCTTCCACCACAAAAGGGGGTGCCACTGATTCACCCTGGAAGCCCTTCAGTCAAACACGGGGAAACTGCTGTTAACAGTTCCGGCCTAGACCCGTGGGGGAGTGAAGGAAGACTCAGGCTTACCTTATAACCATAACCTCCCTGAGCCTTGCCTGCCAGACAAAAAAAGGTTGCAGGAACTCCTTTCCCGCCTGTCTTCTCTATCTTCCTCTTAGCAAGGTCGCCAGGTGGGTTATTATATCTGCACCCCAGCAATGCAGTTCAGTGGGTGTATTATATATCGTTTGTAGCCAGAAATGTATGCTCATAGAGAAATATCATAAATGGAGGCACACTCAAACACAGTAATAAAATGTGTGGATTTACTGATGCAAATTACATGAACACACACACACAATCACAAGTAATACATGAATACGGAAATATGGATAATGAGTCTGGAGATCGTCAGCCTCTTCTTCCACGACCTCCAACCCTCCTTCAACTGGGCAGAAAGACAGGAGTCTCACACTCTCACAGGAGGGCCTCTTCACCACGTCGGCGCCTCTTCTTCACTGTCCTGCCATCCATACACACTGTCCTCTCTGACAGTCCTGGACACAAGCTGCCTTGCAGCCTATTCTACTATTAAAGTAATAAAGTCTTGCTGCCACATACACAAGTAAACATTGTGGCCTAACTAACCTACTCATACAAGGGGTAATGGGAGGGAAAAATGATCTACCTTACATTCCTGGCTCACGACGCCTGTCCCTCGATGGTGTGAGGTTCCCACGCTTCCTTGGGTCGATCCTTGACGATCCAGGACGTTCCACAGGTCCTCAGGTGTCGTGGAGCCTTCGCGTCGTCGCCGTTCCAATCCCTGAGATTCAGCTGTCCCAATCCTGGTTCATCGATGGGCGCTGAGCTGATCACTATTTTTCCCCACACTCGCCTCTCCCACAAGGCGTTGCTCCTTGTCCTAGGCACGGTGTCGTCCTTCCAAGATTCTCAGTGGATGTGACCCCAGTCACAGCTAGGCCTGCCCGCCCACCTTCCAGACCTCAACGTCCAGCCAGCGGCGCCGCCCAGCGTCGTCGCCGACTATTTTCCAAGTTTGGCACTTCTCTGCTCACTGAACTTGGTTCCTCTTTTGCTTCCCAGAAGCGCAGGGTCTCCAATAACTATGATGGGCTGCGATGGCCAGCTCAATCCACTGAACAAGGCTTGCAGAGCCTCCAATCCTTGAGAGCTGACCGAGGCGCGTCCTGTCGCTTCCACGGTCAGAACAACCCTGACGTTGGCGCCGCCCGGGGCACTCGGTGACGTCATGGCGGGCCCTGATTGGTCGCCCGCGACCTACGTCGGTCAATCCGCGATCGGCAATGTCCCTTCCAAAAGGTCATATCTGCCGTAGGGGATACTGTTTCATTTTATAACAGGGCGCTAATTTTCCTTTATTTACAACTTATAATATAACTTCCTTCCCTTAACTGGCAGCCGGTCTGGTCGCCACATATATCATTAGACTCCCTGAACCTCAGAGAATCAGTAGGGAGAGCTGATATAACTCTTTAAGCCGGCAAACGAAAGAAATAGGAGAGGGCACCGTAACAATATATATATATATATATATATATATATATATATATATATATATATATATATATATATATATACATATATATATATATATATATATATAAATATATATATATATATATATATATATATATATATGTATATATATATATATATATATGTCTCATTGAATATTACCGCATATTCTGTATTTACTATCTTCTGATTTAGGCCTTCTATCCCTCTAACTATTTTCTTAGCATCAGGGCTTAGTTGAAATAGGAGTTCTCCAAAACTCATTTCTGTAATTTCAAGGTGAAAAAAAATGTGAATTACTATAGAATGAATTACACTTATTTATACAATTTGCACAACATTTCGAAACTCCATGGTTCATTCTCAAGTGAAAATAATTTTTTGAACTGGTTGATTTATACCCGCACTGGGTCAGGTGATACGACAATATAGGTAAAAGCATGGGGGATACATAAGGGACAAATGCGGGATGAAGCACATAAGAATAAAGGTAACTGCAGAAGGCCTATTGGCCCATAGAGGCAGCTCCTATTTAAATACAAAGATTAATCAGGTGTAATTGGCCTGTTATGTTGAACAGTGTCTTCTGTGTTGGCATCGTTATGTTCTGGTCTTGTCCTTACTCTCATGGTGGGTAGAGTAAATAGTTCCGTGATTTGGGTGTTTGTTACGGACCCGAGTCCAGCGTCCGAGCCCGGAGCAGTGACGACCACGTCATCTGTGGGTCAGCTCCCGAAACCCCCTCCAAATGGACGCCGCCACCTAGTGAGGACGAGATATACTGGCCACAAGAGCTAGTTTCCCGTCCTGATCAGCTCCTAACACAGCCGCTGCTGACCTCTGGTGAGGTGGCGCTTAGACAGCAACGCCATCTATGGAGTGGATAGGTGGGCGTTTGGGCCTGAGCCGGTAAGTGACGTGCCCTAGAGTGTCCCTAGTACTGATGACGTGTCTGATTACAGAGTCGACCTGGGACTGCTGTAATGAACGTTGGATCAGTCTACCCAATGCAGCCGTCTCGTCTCCAAGTATTTGCTGCAGCAGCTGTGAGTCGCCCCCCCCCCCCCCCGGATGAACACTGTGGTGTTAGCCTGCCTGTGAAGTGGCAGTTGAGGGATTGTCATACCCGGGACTGACTGGTGGAGACGCTTAACCACTGGGGTGTTGTAGAAAGGAGAGTGACCTGTGGGATCACACGAGGCTCCTGACTAGGGCTCGCGACCTTAGTATCGATCGTGGAGTGGCCTAACCAGCGTTGCTGATTGGAACCTGCCAGCTACCGGCTGGACTTGTGGTTGATGGCCTCCACGACGGTGCCCCAGTGGAACTGTGATTTGGCTGGCCTGTGGCCAGGGTAGACTCAAGAGAATTGAAGGATTCGTCATGAGGCCACAAGAGGACCAAGAGCTTAGCCTTGTTGAGCACCGTGAACGTCCAGAGTCTTCAGAGGAAGACTACGTTGTATATAATAGTGTTTAACCCCCCCCCCCCTATGTAACCTTTTATATTTTATTCATGGTGATGGTAATAATTATATTATTAAGTTTTTGCCTTTATTTCCCTTCCCCTTTAATTTACTTGCATTACGGATCACATCCCTTGAAAGCCACTACTAGCTTGGGGCCGGATACCCTACCTCTAACAACATCAGAGAAAGAACCCGTTTGCGACCCGAGAGGGCCGTAACATAATTGGCATCCCCAGCGGGATCCGACCCCTTGTCAAGTATGTTTGACGGGGGTGGTGAAGTGGCGTAATCCTTGTAAATAATTCCCCCTGTGTGTGACTATTAGGACGTTATACGTCCTGTGCAGTGCTCGGAGTGACTAAGTGCAATATTGTGCAGTGCGGTGTTCGCTGTGATTAAGTGCAATATTGTGTAGCGCGGTGCCCGGTGTAATTACGTGCAATATTGGCAAGTGCAGTGTTTGGTGCGGTAAAGTGCAATATTGACGTAGAACAGTACTCGGTGCGTTAAGTGCTAAAATGAAGCAGTGTGTTAAGTGCTAGTGTTCCATCTCAGTGACAATGGCAGAAAAATCGACCATCGACGATCTGGACGATGTTCAGGCTTTTCTGAACAGGGAGGACTGTCTTGCCAGATTAAAATATCTGGGGAAACAAGAACTTGTGTTAGTAAGTGCCTACCTGGAGATTAAGATACGTGCCAGTGATTCCCGTGTGGAGATCTTGTCCAAGGTTCACAAGCATTTGAAGGCAGAGGAGAAATAGGAAGGCGAGGCGCATAGTATAAAAGAAGGTGACGAGATAGCCTCCACTGAAAAGGAAGGTAAGAGCAGTGATGTCGAAAGTGATGAAAGTGAACTAAATATAAGTTTACTTACTGTGAAAATGCGTGAACTAGAGATCCATCGTGAAATAGAATGGAAAAAGCTAGAAATCGCTAAAGAGAGGGAAGAGAAAGCTAGAGAGAGAGAAGATAAGAAATTAGAAATGGAAAGAGAGAGACAAGAAATGGAAAGAGAGAGATTAGGAAAAGAATTAGAGATGAGGCGTTTAGAATTAGAAGAAAGGAAAGGAGAAATAGAAAGAGAAGAACGAGAAAGAGAAAGAGAAGAACGAGAAAAAGAACGAGAAAGAGCAGAGAAACGAGAGAGAGAAGAGCGAGAAAGAGAAGAGAAACGAAAGAGAGAAGAGCGAGAAAGAGAAGAGAAACGAGAGAGAGAGAAGAGCGAGAAAGAGAAGAGAAACGAGAAAGAGAAGAGCGAGAGAGAGAAGAAAAAGAAAAAGAAAGACAACATGAGCTAGAAGTATTGCGGTTAGGCGGGTAGACTCAAGAGAATCGAAGGATTCGTCGTGAGGCCACAAGAGGACCAAGAGCTTAGCCTTGTTGAGCACCGTGAACGTCCAGAGTCTTCAGAGGAAGACTACGTTGTATATAATAGTGTTTAACACCCCCCCCCCCCTGTGTAACCTTTTATATTTTATTTATGGTGATGGTAATAATTATATTATTAAGTTTTTGCCTTTATTTCCCTTCCCTTTAATTTACTTGCGTTACGGATCACATCCCTTGAAAGCCACTACTAGCTTGGGGCCCGATACCCTACCTCTAACAACATCAGAGAAAGAACCCGTTTGCGACCCGAGAGGGCCGTAACAGTGTTCATGGTAGGTTGTTCTATTATTATGTGAATTGCTTCAAGAATTTGCAATCTTCTTGCATCTTGGGTTTTGTCTATTATACAGGTATTTTTGTTCAACATTTCTCTTGTTAGGGTGATGTCATGGGCTTGTCTCATTTGATTCCTAGGGGCACCGGATTGAAGATGACAGGTCAAACGCCTCATCAGCTTGGTCGACGTCATACCTATGTACTTAGATTGAAGGTTCCATCCTTCGTTGGGGCAAGTGTACATGTATACAACGCTTGACTGCTGTAGAGGGTTCTCCGTCGGCTTCGGGCTGTTTTTGATAAGGAGTTCGGATGTCTTCTTGGTTTTGTAGAATATGATCAGGTCTTTGTTTTGGTTAGGAGTAGTGCTTTTTGCTCCTTTATGGATTATTTCTTTCATTATTCTTTCCTCTTTTATATGTTCACTGTGCATGGTTGATTTGTAATATAATTTTATTGGAGGTATTGTGGTGTCTGTTCTAGGTTCTGGATTATACCATCGGTCCAAGTGTCTTCTTATAGCAGCGTTTATTTCCGCGTTGCTATATCCGTTGTTCACCAATACCTGAGTTACTCTTTCAAACTCTCTACTCACGTTGCTCCATTCGGAGCAGTGGGTAAGTGCTCGACGAATATAAGCATTGAGAATACTGGCTTTATATCTTTGGGGGCACTCACTTCTACCGTTCAGGCATAATCCTATGTCGGTGGGTTAGTATATACGTTGGTGCTTAAAGAGGTTCTTGTTTTTGTTATTATTACATCCATGAATGGCAGTCTGTTATTTTCACTATTTTCATGTGTAAATCGGAGTACTGACTCTCTCTCTAGATGGCTTTTTAGATCAATTAGTTCATCTGAGTCTTTTACTGTGACGAATATGTCATCTACATAACGACAATATACAGTTGGTTTTTGTCTGCTACTGAAGACTCTGCCTTCGATGGTTCCCATATAAAAATTAGCAAAAAAAAAATGCTATGAGGGAGCCCATTGCTACTTCCTCTATTTGTAGATACATGTCTCCTTGTGGACTGATGAAAGGGGCTTCTTTTGTACATGCTTCGAGAAGACTCTTCAAGTGTGGCTCAGGTATGTCTAATTTGGGGGTGCTCTCGTCTCTGTATACTCTCTCCAGTATCATTCCTATGGTTGTGTCGACTGGGACGTTGGTAAATAGGGATTCGACGTCCAGGGAAGCAATGATTCCTTCGGGCTGAGTTGTTTTGATTAATTCTAGGAAATCTGCTGATGATTGTAGACTATAGTTGCTTGAAGTGTATGGAGTTAGGAGTTCGTTAAGTCTTTTTGCCAGGTGATAGATTGGAGTTGGTATTTGGCTGATTATTGGGCGTAGTGGGTTACCTGGTTTGTGTGTCTTAACATTGCCATAGGCATATCCCAAGCAATAGTCGCCTTGGAGTTTAGTGAAATGCACACTACCTTTCTTTGCGTTGATTGCAGTAATTGTCTTGTTCACTTTGCATTTAAGGTCTTCCACAGGGTTCCTCGTGATTCGTTGAAATTTGGAGTCGTCACTATGGATGTCGCTAATTTTGTTCATGTATTCTTGGGTAGGAATCAATACATATGCTGCTGTCTTGTCGGCTTTTCTTATTGTTACGTCTTTCAGAGATTATATATATATATATATATATATATATATATATATATATATATATATATATATATAATATATATATATATATATATATATATATATATATATATATATATATATATATATATATATATATATGTGTGTGTGTGTATATCACGGAAATAAACACGTGATTAAGAATGTGACAATGTCAGACCACGGAGGAAAAAGAAACAGGAAATTTCCTTAAGTACTTTCGTATATTAAATACATCTTCAGAAGGAATCATCTTCCTTCTGAAGATGTATTTAATATACGAAAGTACTTAAGGAAATTTCCTGTTTCTTTTTCCTCCGTGGTCTGACATCGTCATATATATATATATATATATATATATATATATATATATATATATATATATATATATATATATATATATATATATATATATATATTAAACGTTCAGAATGCAGGGCTACGAGACTAAATTCGTGCCTGCAAGCACATCCAGTTGAGTATCTACAAACACACACACGCGCGCGAGCGGAAAGGCCCTTGCTTGGGTGAGGAACTACCTAACAGGAAGGAGCCAGAGGGTATAGGTAAGGGGCGAGAAGTCGAACTGGCGAACAGTAACGAGTGGGGTCCCTCAAGGATCGGTGCTTGGCCAAATCCTCTTTCTAATTTACGTAAATGATATGTTTACAGAAGTGGAATCATACATGTCAATGTTTGCGGATGACGCAAAATTAATGAGAAGAGTTGTGACCGATGAAGATTGTAGGATCCTCCAAGAGGACTTAAACAGGTTGCAGAGATGGTCAGGGAAATGGCTACTGGAGTTCAACACCAGTAAATGTAAATTGATGGAAACGGGATCAGGTGATAGACGACCAAAGAAACAGTACACAACCAAGGGGAACTGCCTACCTGTAACGATTCGAGAAAGAGACCTGGGAGTGGATGTGACACCTAATCTAACTCCTGAGGCACATATAAATAGGATAACGACAGCAGCGTACTCTACACTGGCGAGAATTAGAACTTCATTCAGAAACCTAAGTGAGGAGGCTTTTAGGGCGTTTTACACTGCCTACGTGAGACCAGTCTTAGAGTATGCCACGCCATCATGGAGCCCCCACCTGAAGAAACACATAGGGAAACTGGAGAAGGTTCAGAGGTTTGCGACGAGGCTTGTCCCAGAGTTACGAGGGATGAGATATGAAGAGCGTCTGAGGGAACTGAACGTTACGACACTAGAGAAAATACGGGAGAGAGGAGATATGAAAGGAACATATAAAATACTCAGGGGAAATGACAAAGTGGAAATAGATGAAACGTTCACTCGTAATAATAACAGAACGAGGGGACATGGGTGAAAACTGGAAACTCAGATGAGTCACAGAGATGTTAGGAAGTTTTCTTTTAGCGTGAGAGAAAAAACATGGAATGCACTTGGGAAACAGGTTGTGGAAGCAAATTCTATTCATACTTTTAAAATTAGGTATGATAGGGAAAAGGGACAGGAGTCATTGCTGTAAACAACCGATTGCTATAAAGGCGGGATCCAAGAATCAATGCTCGATCCTGCGAGCACAAATAGGTGAGTACAAATAGGTGAGTGCACACACACACACACACACACACACACACACACACACACACACACACACACACACACACACATACCATGCAAGCTGATGGAGAAGATTGTGCGAAGAAAGCTAGTGGAGCATCTGGAGCGAAAGAACATTGCAACACAGCATCAACATGGGTTCAGGGATGACAGGTCCTGCCTCACAGGGTTACTTGAACTCTACGACCAGGCAACAAAAATAAGGCAAGAAAGAGAAGGGTGGGCAGACTGCATATTTTTGGATTGTCAGAAAGCCTTTGATACAGTGCCACACAAGAGGTTAGTGAAAACCTGGAGATGCAGGCTGGAGTGAAAGGAAAGGTACTCCATTGGATAAAGGAGTACCTAAGCAACAGGAGACAACGAGTCAGTGTGAGGGGTGAGGTCTCAGACTGGCGAAACGTTACGAGTGGAGTCCCGCAGAGGTCAGTCCATGGACCTATACTGTTTCTGATATATGTAAATGATCTCCCAGAGGGTATAGAATCGTTTCTCTCAATGTTTGCCGATGATGCAAAAATTATGAGGAGGATTGAAACTGAGGATGATAGGAGGCTACAAGATGACCTAGACAGACTGAGTGAATGGTCAAACAAATAGCTGTTGAAGTTCAATCCGAGTAAATGCAAAGTAATGAAACTAGGCAGTGGAAACAGGAGGCCAGACACAGGATACAGAATAGGAGATGAAGTACTTAATGAAACGGACAGAGAGAAAGATCTAGGAGTTGATATCACACCAAACCTGTCTCCTGAAGCCCACATAAAGAGAATGACGTCTGCGGCATATGCGAGGCTGGCTAACATAAGAACAGCATTCAGGAACGTGTGTAAGGAATCATTCAGAATCTTGTATACCAGATATATGAAACCAATCCTGTTGTATGCGGCCCCAGCATGGAGCTCATACCTTGTCAAGCACAAGACGAAGCTGGAAAAAGTCCAAAGGTATGCCACAAGACTAGTTCCAGAACTAGGAGGCATGAGTTACGAGGAAAGGCTGCGGGAAATGCACCTTACGACACTGAAAGACAGAAGAGTAAGGGCTCTATCATATCTACATTTGAAACTGTGTATGGAGTCAGCCTCCACCACATCACTGCCTAATGCATTCCATCCGTTAACTACTCTGACACTGAAAAAAAAAACACTTAGCCCTCCTCTTTCCCCCCCCCCCCTCCCCTTTTCCCTCCCCCTCCCCAATTTCCGCAATATGGAGGACCAGACACATGGAGAGCAAAGCTGTTGGACGTGGCATCAAGAAACTTTCTAAGTAAACACGTCAAGGGACCGACAAGAATAAGAGGAGAGGACGAACCAGCCTTGCTTGATCTGATATTTACTCTAAATGAGTCGGATATAAGGGAAGTTAAGTTGGAAGCCCCTCTGGGAATGAGTGATCATAGTGTATTGTGCTTTGAGTACCTGGTAGAGCTAGGAATTATCTCCCCAAAAAAGAACTGGGAAACAAAGGGCTGGCGTACCGAAAATGAAACTATGAGATGAATAAATTCCTTAGGGATATACAACGGGGCACAGAACTCAGAACCAAGTCCGTACAAGACATGATGGACTATGTCACCAAAAAGTGTCAGGAGGCTGTAAGCAGGTTTGTCCCTGCCCGACAGAAAAAAACAGAGAAGCAAAAGAAGAACCCGTGGTTTACTAGGGAATGTATGAAAGCAAAGGAGCTGAACAAAAAAGCATGGAGGAACATCCGTAATAAGAGAACACCTGAAAGTAGAGAGATACCAGAGAACCAGGAACGAGTATGTTAGTGTAAGAAGAGCAGCTGAGAAAAGGTATGAAAATGATATAGCTAACAAAGCCATGACCGAACCAAAACTATTACACAGTCACATCAGGAGGAAGACAACAGTGAAGGAACAGATGATGAAACTTAGGATGGGTGAGGACAGGTACACAGAGAATGACAAAGAGGTGTGTGAGGAACTCAACAAAAGGTTCCATTAGGTCTTTACAATAGAACAAGGAGAAGTCACGGCGCTAGGAGAGGTGGCAGCAAACCAGGCGACCTTGGAAAGGTTCGAAATTACATGAGATGAGGTCAAGAAGCACCTATTGGAGTTGGACGTGAGAAAAGCTGTTAGGCCAGATGGAATTTCACCATGGGTATTGAAAGAGTGTGCAGGAGCACTTTGTTTGCCGCTCTCCATAGTGTATAGTAGGTCACTGGAAACGGAAGACCTACCAGAAATATGGAAGACGGCTAATGTAGTACCAATATACAAAAAAGGTGACAGACAAGAGGCACTGAACTACAGGCCAGTGTCCTTGAACTGTATACCATGCAAGGTGATGGAGAAGATTGTGAGAAAAAACCTAGTAACACATCTGGAGAGACGAGACTTTGTGTCAACCCATCAACATGGGTTCAGGGAGGGTAAATCTTGCCTTACAGGCTTAATAGAATTCTACGATCAGGTGACAAAGATTAAGCAAGAAAGAGAAGGGTGTGTGGACTGCATTTTTTTGGACTGTCGGAAAGCCTTTGACACAGTACCCCATAAAAGGCTGATGCATAAGCTGGAGAAACAGACAGGAGTAACTAGTAGGGCGCTCCAGTGGATAAGAGAGTACCTAAGCAATAGGAAGCAGAGAGTTACAGTGAGGGGGTGAGACCTCAGATTGGCGTGAAGTCACCAGTGGATTCCCACAGGGCTCTGTACTCGGACCTATCCTGTTTCTGATATACGTAAATGACAGAGGGTATAGACTCATTCCTCTCAATGTTTACTGACGACGCCAAAATTATGAAAAGGATTAAGACAGAGGAGGACAGCTTGAGGCTTCAAGAAAACCTGGACAAGTTACAGGATTGGTCGAACAAATGGTTGTTAGAGTTTAACCCAAGCAAATGTAATGTAATGAAGATCGGGATAGGAAGCAGAAGACCAGATACAAGGTATCATTTGGGAGATGAAATACTTCAGGAGTCAGAGAGAAAGACCTGGGGGTTGATATCACGCCAGACCTGTCCCCTAAAGCTCATATCAAGAGGATAACATGAGCGGCATCTGCCAGGTTGGCTAACATAAGAACGGCCTTTAGAAACTTGTGTAAGGAATCTTTCAGAACATTATATACCACATATGTCAGACCAATCCTGGAGTATGCGGCTCCAGCATGGAGTCCATATCTAGTCAAGCATAAGACTAAACTGGAAAAGGTTCAAAGCTTTGCCTCCAGACTAGTACCCGAGCTGAGAGGTATGAGCTACGAGGAGAGACTACGGGAATTAAACCTCACTTCGTTGTAAGACAGAAGAGGTAGGGGGGACATGATCACCGCATTCAAGATTCTGAAGGGAATTGATAGGGTAGAAAAAAACAAGCTATTTAACACAAGGGGCACACGCACAAAGGGACACAGGTGGAAACTGAGTGCCCAAATGAGCCACAGAGATATTAGAAAGTTTTTTTTTAGTGTCAGAGTGGTTGACAAATGGAATGCATTAGGAAGTGATGTGGTCGAGGCTGACTCCATACACAGTTTCAAGTGTTGATATGATAGAGCCCAATAGGCTCCCGAACCTGTACACCTGTTGATTGACGGTTGAGAGGCGGGACCAAAGAGCCAGAGCTCAACCCCCGCAAGTACAATTAGTTGACTACAATTAGGTGAGTACACACACACACACACACACACACACACACACACACACACACACACACACACACACACACACACACACACACACACACACACACACAGAGCTCAGGAAGCTGTACACCAGTACTGGGAAGACGGGACACCACGAGCGTAGCTCTCATCCTGTAACTACACTTAGGTAATTACCAGTAGATTGACAGATGAGAGGCAGGACCAAAGATCCAAAGCTCAACCCCCGCAAGCACAACTTGCTGAGAACACACACACATTAAAGAACCCACACTTTCCTGCCACGAATCGAGACGAAAAACTAAATCATGTTTAAATATGCAGCCCCACCCTCCCGGGGCGCCAGAGGCCCCCGAATCTCACAATCACCTCTGGGGGGTATTTAGCTCGCTGCGTTTGTCTGTGGCTTTCGTTATGAATTAGTCTCCATCTTGTCCCCGGAGAGATCGTCTCGTTACTGTTAATGTGTAGCCTTTGCAGCACGGCTGCCATATTACAGCAAGTGTGATGAGAGAGAGAGAGAGAGAGAGAGAGAGAGAGAGAGAGAGAGAGAGAGAGAGAGAGAGAGAGAGAGAGAGAGAGAGAGAGAGAGAGAGAGGGAGAGAGAGAGAGAGAGAGAGAGAGAGAGAGAGAGAGAGAGAGAGAGAGAGAGAGAGAGAGAGAGAGAGAGAGAGAGAGAGAAAGAGAGAGAGAGAGAGAGAGAGAGAGAGAGAGAGAGAGAGAGAGAGAGAGAGAGAGAGAGAGAGAGAGAGAGAGAGAGAGAGAGAGAGAGAGAGAGAGAAAGAGAGAGAGAGAGAGAGAGAGAGAGAGAGAGAGAGAGAGAGAGAGAGAGAGAGAGAGAGAGAGAGAGAGAGAGAGAGCACAGACTGTTTATGCAAATATATCAGGCCATGAAAAAATATTACTTCCCTATTTGGCCTTTGAGGATAGAAGAGAACAGGATATTAGAGCATATTAAGGCTCTCACCACATACTGCCGGACTGAGAATCCGGGAAGAGAATTTCCCTGATATGGAGTAATGGTGAACCTAATCTTGCTACTTTCACCATGGCCACAACTACATTAATTGTCACCAACACATCATCCACTAGTAACTTTCACCTACCACCGTCATAATATCATCTGCTAGCACCAACAAGCTTCTAAATCTTAAGGACATATCACCTACTAGTAATGCTCCTAACATCTACCACCGTCACTATAGAATCTGCAAGCAACAACAAGTCACTAACTCACAACACCAAGTCACTAACTCACCACAACACCATCACACCCACATCACAACTTGGTGGCGCAGTGGGAACCTATTCGCCTCGCGGGCCACCGATTTGCTATGGGTTCATGCCCTGGCCGGAGAAGATTGACTGGCTGATAATTCTTTTTTTAACTGTTCGCCCCTGTTTACCCAGCAGTAACTGGTTTCAAACCGATAGCAGGGCCGTGTTCCAGGGAAAAACTAGTAGGGTAAGGCTCATCATGACCCATGTGAAGGGAAAGCTTTCAGCTTACCATGACCAATGAGAAGGGAAAGCTCTCAGCCTACTGTGACGATACTCTCTTTCAAGAGAGATTGAGCCTGCTCTTCCCTATATCATTCACGTCATTTTACAAGTACAAGATGCTACATTAAAGATACGTCCACCAGTATCACAAAACGTTTTGCCCAGGAAGCAAAGCATACCTTGCACCACCCGACACGCCGGCTCTCCACCCGTCGTCAACGAGCAAACTACCCATTCTCCGCCTGCCTGCTCCTGATTGGCTGGTGTATCGCCGACAGCACACCTGCACCTGCACTCACGCCCTCTACCTGAGTCGACGTCTGGGCCAGCTCACGCCGTCCTCCTCAGAATATTTCTGTGCTCTTAGAAGTTGACATCTCTCTCTGGTATACTAAGCCCTGGCTGTCGTGTACTAAGGGAGGTGGCATCTCTAGCCAATATTCTCAGCACCTGATTATTATTATTGTCTTGCACATTATTTTATATTAGAGTAAATTTTCACATCTATTAATTATTCATGTTTTGTTTGTTGACTTGTTTTGAATTTTACGTAAGCCAAGGGATTGTCTTTGTTCATATCTTGTTTGCTAAAGTAATTAAAATTTCATTGTTTATATTTTGTGTTTTGCGTTTCTTCCCATTACCTTACCACAGACAAACAGGCAAGCAGTCTCTTTTTTTTTATGTAAGTGTGACCAGGCATTGACACCTGCCATTGGAGGACTGCCGAACATCAACACTCCAACACTTTACCGTCACATTTCAAGGGGGCCTGTGTAAGGAGCTTCACTCAGGTACTAGTACCAGAACGTAAATTTGTGGTAAGCGTATTTGGTTTTGGTACAGTTGCTTTTCACTATTTTCAATATTCAATTTTATTTTCATATGGTGCTGTGTGTATTGTGCATTCCGAGAGTAGCATATGGTGAGTGTGAGACAACTTTGGATTACGTGGTGACTGTCGGCCGCAGTCATTCATTTAATTGGTCATCTCTCCCTCCGTGTTATTACTCGTGTTTACCACCTTTTGTCCCTAGGATATTTCTCATATTTTCGGCAGATCATCATATTGGTACCCTGGTACTGTGGTCTGTCCCCGGGTCGAGAGCACCTAATCGTCTGCAATCCGACTGTAGGAGGATAAAGAGGGCCATAGTTCCTCTAGCACGAACTTTGTTGCTGAATTGGGACCTCAGCAGCAGTTCTCGTCACCAGTTGACACTCGCACCCCTACACGTCGGTCAGAGATGATGATATTTACTTAGGTAGGGAATTAGCTTTCTTTTTTCAGAGCACAAAAGTTCGCTAATTCTGTAAGTGTCATATTTCATTTCAGTGGGAAAAACTTGCTTATGTCCTATAGAGATTCGGCAAGGTATGCCTACATTCTTGGACTACCTAATTCACTTTTGAGGCAATTAAATGTTTTATTTGTTTTAGAAACTCAGTTTCGTTTACTTAGTAGGATTTTCTTGCCCTTATCCTCTTACATTGAGTACCGGGTACAAGATTTCCTGCGATCTCGATTTATTAATCATTTACCATCTTGGAATTAGCATTAATTGTTAACGATTCCACAGGATAGGTACCAGTTGCCACGTTGTCCTGTTTCTGACATTCACCATATCACAACAGTATATTCGTTGTACATTTATTTGCAAATTTCACCATGTTTCGTCTCCAAGCTTTCCGTGCAGATCCAGCAGGTGAAATAGGGAACTTAAGTCGGGCCAAGAGGACTGAATTACAAACTCTTGCACATGAGTATCAACTAGATGTTCCCCATGGAGGCAACAAAAATGAACTGCATAACCTGTTACTGGATTATCTCTTAGAGGAAGGTAAGATTGACTTTGAAACTCACGAAACTTACTCTATTGCAGATAAACCTAATTTGGCAGCTATGAAACTCAAACTAGAACTTGCCAAGATCGAGCGAGAGCAGCAAAGGGAAGCCCTCGAACAACAAAAAGAAGCTCTACAACTGAGGAAAGAGGAAGCCGCCTTGAGGAAAGAAGAACAGGAACGTGAAGTCGCCCTCAAGGAACGTGAAACTGCAATACTCCGTGAGCGTGAGCGAGTACAGCTTGAAGCAAAACATCGTCACCTGGAGATGCAACGCGAGCATGACAAGCAGCAAGCAGCTCTGGCTATGGAATGTCGTCAACAAGAACTCGCGTTGGAAACTACACACCTCACTCAACGCCAGCAAGCTACCGCCAGTCTTCCAGTAAGTTTCAATATCTCCCATGCAAGTAAGTTAATGCCACCATTCGTAGAGACAGAGGTCGACGTATTTTTTACCACCTTTGAGACCCTTGCTAATCAACTTAGCTGGCCTGCCGACCAATGGGCTACCCTTCTCAGAGTACATCTCACATGTAGAGCTGCAGTTACACTCAGTACTTTGGCGTCTGAGAATGACAACCAGACCCTGAAGCAAGCAGTGTTGGACGCCTACCTTCTCTCCACCGAAAGCTACCGAAGAAAATTCCGTGACCACCTAAAGGCAAGTACCACCACCTTTCTAGAATTTGCTAATACCAAAAAGGAGATATTTTATGAAATGGCTGGAAGCAGCACATGTCTCTACCTTTGTAGAACTCGTCAACCTCATGCTAGTTGAAGAATTCTTGAGGCGTGTGCCTCCTTCTGTCCGTTTATATTTAGCAGATAAAGAAGAGACCGACTACCTAAAATGTGGTAAGTCGGCTGACACTTACAGCCTCATCCACCAGCTGACACCAGAACCACCATCCAGTAAGAAGTCTTGGTACAGTTACGAGAAAGTGAGTACCGATCAAGCTGGCTCGCAATTGTACTGTAAGTATTGTAGACTCTATGGACATAACATAGATAAATGTGATAAGTCTCAATACAAAGGTAATACTGAATCCACTAAACCCAAACAGACTCCTCCTAAGTCCGGTAAGCCTGTGATGAATGTTGGTGTTCATGTTAATGATCTTTCTCTCTTCAGTAAACACCTGTATCCTGGAACTGTCTCTACCAACGGTTCAGATCCGGAGGGACGTTTCAAACTGAAGATCTTGAGGGACACAGCGGCTCTTCAATCAATCCTTTTGAAATCAGCTGTGCCCAATATCGCCTACACCGGGGAAACCGTCTTCATCACTGACCTCACTGCTACCACTCCTTATCCACTCGCCAGAGTCCACCTGGATTGTCCCTTCGTGACCGGGTGAAGTCCAAGTCGCCATCAGGAAAAAGCCTTTTCCCATGCCTGGAGTGCAACTTCTCCTGGGCAACGACTTGGCAGAAGACCTGCAACCGACCAACCTGATCGTCATGGACAAACCCCAGGTGTGTACCTCTGTAATGGATAATCCCATCTTTGAGTATGTTCCAGCAAAGGTTCAAGAGTGTGAGGAAGTTTCTCCTCCGGTTTTGGTGACCACCCGTGCACAAGCGGCACGACCACAGCCAGCTGACTCTACTGCTACCGCTGTCCCTCAAGACCCTCAGAAACTACCTCCGAATCTTACCACGTTGGAGTTCCGTAAGTTACAGAGGGAAGATCTTATCTTGACACCATTATTCTTCCAGGCTGAGACTCAACCTGACAGTATTCCTGGGTTCTTTCTAGAGAACGAGTTGCTCTACCGCAGATACAGGCCCAGTAAACTGAAGGAGGAGGACGATTGGGCCAACGTCGAACAACTAGTGATTCCTGCCAGCCTGCGGCCCACTATTCTACACCTGGCCCACGGAGCACTTTCGCACTACGGTTTTAGCAAGACCTACCACGGAATCCGTCAAGACTACTACTGGCCAGGTATGGTAAATAGCGTCAAACAGTACGTCAAACAGTGTCATACATGTCAGATGGCAGGTAAACCGAACATCTCTATCCCCAGAGCACCACTGACGCCCATCCAGGTGCCTGCGGAACCTTTCCACAGACTTATTATAGACTGTGTTGGTCCTTTACCTCGGACCAGTTCTGGCAATGCCTATATACTAACCATCCTGTGTCCTACCACCAGATTCCCCATAGCAGTTCCAGTAAAGAACATTACAGCTGCTACTGTGGTGAAACACTTATTGAAGATCTTCACCCAGTATGGATTTCCAAGGGAGGTTCAGAGCGACTGTGGCACCAACTTCACCAGTGATCTCTTCAAGAGGACACTGGAAGAGTTCAACATCTCACAGGTATTGTCCAGCCCCTATCATCCTGCTTCACAGGGTTCTCTTGAGCGTAGTCATCAGACTATTAAAGTACTCCTGAAGAAGTTTTGCAATGAAACCTCTAAGGATTGGGATAAACAACTTGATCTCATCATGTGTATATTTAGAAGTCTTCCAAATGAGTCTCTAGGAGTATCTCCTTATGAGATGCTCTACGGACGTAAGTGCCGTACTCCTCTCAAAGCTTTTAAAGACTCTCTACGTGATGCCACCTTCAGTGAGCATCAGAATGTGCCCCAGTTTCTTCAAAACCTACAACACATTCTAGAGAGTGCATAACTTTGCTAAGGATAAGCTGTTGAAAGCACAGGAGAGGATGAAGACTCATAACGACCAGAACAGCAAAGTAAGGAAATTTAAACCGGGAGACTTCGTGTTGGCCTGTTTCCCTATCCCAGGTTTTCCCTTGCAAAACAGGTTTTCAGGACCCTACCGCATCAAGGAGTGCAGAAACAACCACAACTACGTTCTAGAGACTCCAGATAGGCGGCGGAAGACCCAGTTGTACCACGTCAGCCTCCTGAAGCTATATAACGGTACTCCTCCCACTGTGTTAATAGCATATTCCACCATTAAAGGTCCATACATCCACAGTGAGACCTTCCCTGCTTCTCCTCCCGAAAGCACTGACACTGAGTCAGCGCTTTCCAATTCGGGAATCCTAACTGATCTTCATATCTATTTTCAGGACAACAATAGTGCACCTCTCATCAAAATCTTCAAGGAACATCAGGAGTTGTTCCGAGATGATACTCAAGAGTGTAATGTAACTCAGCACGACATCCAACTGCTCCCTGACACCCGGCCGATTCGTCAACCCTTCTACCGAATCAGCCCTAGCAAGAAGGAAGTCATGCGTGCTGAGGTACAGTACCTCCTGGATCATGAACTGGCCACACCTTGTGAGTCCCCCTGGGCCTCACCCTGTATCTTAGTGCCAAAACCCCAAGGTAAGGTTAGATTGTGTACCGACTATCGGAAATTGAATAATGTGACTGTCAAGGATGCATACCCCTTACCTAGAATAGATGACATCCGTGACGCCATTGGTAATGCCCGGTACTTGTCCCAAGTGGACTTGCTCAAGGGGTATTATCAAGTGTGTTTAACAGAGCGAGCCAAAGAAATATCTGCCTTTATCACTCCCATTGGACTTTTCAGGTATGAACGCCTTCCCTTTGGACTATGTAATGCCCTGGCCACCTTTCAGAGAGCTGCCAACCGCGTCATCCAGGGCTTGGATAACACCTACGCCTATTTGGATGATATCGTTGTAGCATCCAACACCTGGAGCGAACATCTGCTCCAGCATTGTTCGCCAAGCTCCTGACAGCCGGCCTCACCATCAACTTGGGCAAGTCCACCTTTGCCAAAGGTAAAGTGCATAATCTGGGTCATGTAATAGGGAGTGGCAGCCTAGCTCCGTTAAACATACACACTCAAGTCATCAAGCATTATCCACAGCCTACCACCAGGAAGCAGCTCCTGCTCTTCCTTGGTCTTGCCTCCTACTACCGTAGGTTTGTGAAGAATTTTAGTACGGTAGCAACACCATTAATCACTTTAACCAGTCCCAAGCAACGGTATAATTGGACCATTCAGCAAACCGTTGCTTTCGAACAACTTAAATTCCTGCTCTGTTCTAATCCTATTCTCGCCTCGCCAGATATCACCAAGCCTTTCATCCTCCATGTCGACGCCAGTGGTACCGGCATCGGGGGTGTCCTGATGCAGCAACGAGGCGAGGAGGTTCTACCTGTTAGCTACTACAGCTACAAGTTGAAACCCCACCAGAAGAATTACAGCACTATCGAGAAGGAGCTACTCTCCATCGTCCTGAATCTACAGCACTTTGCTTCATACCTACAAGGTGCTCGGTCTACCACCATCTACTCAGACCACAATCCTCTCCGCTTCTTACATCAAGCCCAATGCAATAATCAACGTCTTCTACGATGGGCTTTATATCTACAAGACTTCAACCTGGAGATCTTCTACATCAAGGGTTCTGACAACATCATAGCCGACGCCCTCTCCAGAGTCTATGAAGTAGAGGCAACTCCACCTATCACTCTACTACATGATGACGTAACTTCTTCCGGAACCGCAGGCTTCGGGGAAGAGTTGTGATGATAATCTCTTTCAAGAGAGATTGAGCCTGCTCTTCCCTATATCATCCACGTCATTTTACAAGTACAAGATGCTACATTAAAGATACGTCCACCAGTATCACAAAACGTTTTGCCCAGGAAGCAAAGCGTACCTTGCACCACCCGACACGCCGGCTCTCCACCCGTCGTCAACGAGCAAACTACCCATTCTCCGCCTGCCTGCTCCTGATTGGCTGGTGTATCGCCGACAGCACACCTGCACCTACACTCACGCCCTCTACCTGAGTCGACGTCTGGGCCAGCCCACGCCGTCCTCCTCAGAATATCTCTGTGCTCTTAGAAGTTGACATCTCTCTCTGGTATACTAAGCCCTGGCTGTCGTGTACTAAGGGAGGTGGCAGCTCTAGCCAATATTCTCAGCACCTGATTATTATTATTGTCTTGCACATTATTTTATATTAGAGTAAATTTTCACATCTATTAATTATTCATGGTGTTTTGTTTGTTGACTTGTTTTGAATTTTACGTAAGCCAAGGGATTGTCTTTGTTTATATCTTGTTTTTTAAAGTAATTAAAATTTCATCGTTTATATTTTGTGTTTTGCGTGTCTTCCCATTACTTTACCACAGACAAACAGGCAAGCAGTCTCTTTTTTTTTATGTAAGAGTGACAAGGCATTGACACCTGCCATTGGAGGACTGCCGAACATCAACACTCCAACACTTTACCGTCACACTACTAACAGGAGTCAGCAGCCATCTGCTCCTGTACCTGCGTGTGTAAGGCCACCTCTCCCAGCCAACTCCAAACTATCACACATATGCAATACAAGTCCCACACATATATGCAATACTACACCGTAGTTTTTGCAATGTTAGAAAAGCTTAGCAGTTAGAAAGCTTGGCATTTATATAACGGAATATTATGCCTGTTCAGAACATTATATACATTGAGAGCATTATATGTATTATGTACATTAGTATCATTATACACAGAACAGTATAGGCAAAATATTCAATTAGAAGACTGTAGTCTGGAATTCACATTCAGAATATTAGCGGCAATCCACACATTAGGAATAATACAGGCAGTATACACACTCAGAACATAATACAGGGAGTATACACACTCAGAACACACAGATCACTCTTGGATCCCCCAGTATCATGAATTTGGGGAAGGCAATAGTCAAGATCCTCAACTCTGTCTCGTGGTCAGAGTTGAGATGACAAGTTATGAGAACTTATCCTCAATACACTACAAGAAACAAGGATCAGAGGTGACATGTTCACGACATACAAGATAAAAACAGGAATAGATGAATTGAATTAGGATACTGTTTTGTTTATGCAACCCAAAGTGTTCAGAACGTCTATTATAGACCCAATCAACCTTGTAATCCCCTTTCCCCCAAAAAAAAAGAGGGAAAAAATCATCTCAGACTCAGTGTCATATCTCAATATGACACTGAGTTGAAAATTATATATGTATCAGCCTAAGCCATGACACTAGGGGGTGAGAAAGGACACTGTTGAGAGTCTGTGTCAAGCAGTTACCTGACAGTCAGGAGTGGGGCTATAACTTGGTGTTTCATCCTGGAACTTGACACTTTGGGGATTTAAGTGTTGACACCGTACCTTCGTGGCAGTTAGCAGGGCAGGATCTGTGTCATTTCGGAAGGGGATGACGTGACGTGATTGGAGTGACACTTGACACTCGCATGTGACAAGCACTGAGGCAAGGAGAGAGAAAATGAGTGGCATCAGTAACTAGATAAGTCTGTTCACTGCCTCGACATGCATCACTTTGTCGGCTGCTCGTTGTGATCAACGTAGTAGTGTAAAGTGTGACTACGACCATCCCAAACCCGAGGAGAATCTCGGGTATCGATCTCGGTCATTGTCAAAATTGGGTGGGGGAGTCTGTAGAATGGGACAGGTATCGTCAGGGGGAAAGTTGTGGGTCACAGGGGTAAAATGAATGGGACGTTGTGGGTCATGTAGGTATTATATGTGTATAGGGGTAAGAGGGGAAGGGAGAGGAGGATAAGTATGTGGGCATGTATACATCATCAAAGTTTCTCAAAGGGTTCTGGGGGTTCCCTGAGGTCCCGAGGTATGTGCACGTGCCGTCCGGCCACGCGGGAGTAGAATCATGTTTGAGTGGGGCAGCGGCATGTGGGGCTATGTGGGTCATGTAGGGTAAGTATAGAGAGAGGTGTGTCAAACAGGTGAGCAATAGTAGTAGATGAATATGTATGAGTAAGTGCCGTAGAGTTAACCGTGTGTATATACTATATACATATATATATATATGTCGTACCTAGTAGCCAGAACGCACTTCTATGCCTACTATGCAAGGCCTGATTTGCCTAATAAGCCAAGTTTTTATGAATTAATTGGTTTTCGACTACCTAACCTACCTAACCTAACCTAACTTTTTCGGCTACCTAACCTAATCTAACCTATAAAGATAGGTTAGGTTAGGTTAGGTAGGGTTGGTTAGGTTCGGTCATATATCTACGTTATTTTTTAACTCCAATAAAAAATTTACCTCATACGTAATGAAATGGGTAGGTTTATCATTTCATAAGAAAAAAATTAGGGAAAATATATTAATTCGGGAAAACTTGGCTTATTAGGCAAATCGGGCCTTGCATAGTAGGCCGAGAAGTGCGTTCTGGCTACTAGGTACGACATATATATATATATATATATATATATATATATATATATATATATATATATATATATATATAAAATATAAAATATATATATATATATATATATATATATATATATATATATATATATATATATATATATATATATTAGTATATTTTGGTAGCAGTCTTTCCTGTAGACATATATTATTAAATATGACCGAAAAAGTAAGATTAATAATTCTAACACGAATTTTCTCAATCTTTCGTACATTACGCTTCACTGTTGGAGGTAAATCAAAAATTAATTCTCCAAAATTCATTTTTATTTCTAGTCTGACGCGACACGGGCGCGTTTCGTAAAACTTATTACATTTTCAAAGACTTTAGTTCACAAATACACAACTGAATAGAACTTACGTATCTCCGATTTTATATCTACATTTGAGTGAGGTGGGAGGGGTGATGTGGCATTAACACAAGACAGAACAAGAGGGGATATTAATAGGGTATTAAAAGTATCAACACAAGACAGAACACAAACAATGGGTATTGAATAGAAGTGTTTGTAGAAAGCCTATTGGTCCATATTTCTTGATGCTTCTATATTGGAGCGGAGTCTTGAGGTGGGTAGAATATAGTTGTGCAATAATTGGCTGTTGATTGCTGGTGTTGACTTCTTGATGTGTAGTGCCTCGCAAACGTCAAGCCGCCTGCTATCGCTGTATCTATCGATGATTTCTGTGTTGTTTACTAGGATTTCTCTGGCGATGGTTTGGTTGTGGGAAGAGATTATATGTTCCTTAAT